>NC_056728.1:32896375-33178875 GCF_019279795.1 Protopterus annectens | reverse complement strand
CACAAAACGGCAATGTTGACTCACATAGGTTTGAATGGCTATAATGCGAATGCACGATGCCATTCAAACACATGGACAAATGTCGAAAATGGTTTTCTGACAAACCATTTTCCAAATTTGTACTTGGAAGTGTTCCATAATTCACTCTGTTGAGTCGCGCAAATGCACATTTCCAAAAAATGGAGGTAAACCATGTGTATGTATGTATGTGCATATATATATATATATATATATATATATATATATATATATATATATATATATGTGTGTGTGTGTGTGTGTGTATAGATATATATAGATAAAAAGCTTGAAAAATGGAAAAATGCTCTCTTGGACCAGTCAGACAACATTGAAAGAATGAAAATGTGAACAGTGAACATAGTTTGACTACCCAAATTAAAGCTGCACAAGAAGAACTGAAAAAGAAAATGATGGAATTAGAAGATCAGGAGCCATACAAATAAAAATGCAGACATACCAAATGAAAGAAAGGCTGCTGAATGGACTATGAAGAAAGGAGAAAATATTATAGATTAAAAGGAGAAAAATATATATGTGGATCAAGGTTATTCACTGGGAGCTGGATAAAAGTGAAACAAGCTTCTTCCACTGTTTAAGGAGTGGTCATTACTCTCGTAGTTTACTTTCTGATAGAAACAAAATTATTTTTGGATCCAGAAATATTGCTAGCAAAGATTGAGAAATATAGGCAATATCGCCAGCAAATAGAGCAATTGATATTGGGTAGAGGAGAGGAAGAAGGCAGAAATGGACATCCAGAGAAGAAGAGAGAAAGATGAATGAATAAACCTTTCCTGTTCTTCAGGAGGAAAATGCAAGAAA
Source organism: Protopterus annectens (assembly GCF_019279795.1). Lineage (NCBI taxonomy): Eukaryota > Metazoa > Chordata > Ceratodontiformes > Protopteridae > Protopterus > Protopterus annectens. The sequence goes on along the minus strand of NC_056728.1, from coordinate 33,178,032 downwards.
AACAATAAGAAATGGAATAGAACTCAAAGAAGGAAACAACCTGGAAAATAAACGTTGAGAGGGACTAGACCAGCAACATGAAAGAGTTGCAAAATGAACTTTAGTTAAATTCCTCTGTTGGCTAATCAAAAGAAGTTGGAATTAATGACTAGGTGTGACTTTGTATGGCAAGATGCTATTTTTAGCTTGTAATATGAGGTTAACTAGTTAAGATAAGCCTTCTAATTTGCTTTCTTTTATATAGTAAAGTCTGATAGACCATTGCTGGGGAAACAAGCAACAACAAACACTCTTTGTTGATAGTATTGATTAATGTGAGAATACGGAAAGGCAAGTTGCACATTACTGACTGAGCTAGGGATTTTTTATAAACATATTGTGCATTAAATGTGAATTATTTCTACTGACGTATTACTAAAAAAGCCAAGGGGGCTGCTGAGTTTTTAAATCTAGAAATGAATGACTATTCTAACATTTAATGTAGTGAATGGTTCACTGCCAATGAAAGTAAAGGTAGTGAGAGGGACAAATGAGGCAGTCACCGTTAAGGTTGGTCAGAACTGGATGAATACTTTGTGACAACATCAAGGGAAATAATAGGTAGTTAAAAACTATTCATTAGTAATGGGAGGAAAGCAGAAAATTGTAATAAGTTTTAGAGATAGCAAAGCTATTGAAGAAAATCTAGTAAAGTACTGGGCAGGCATAAAAAACAGGTCTGAAAGAAGGAGGAGATAAAGGGAGAAAGAAAAGCATGTTAGATTACTGATTGGGATTAGGAGGACAGGAAAGGTATGGTTGACATGAAATTAAGGTGCCCACAGAGAATTTATACTGGCTGTTGCTTTAGAAGGAAGAAACATGAAGGAGAAAGGTAAAATGTTATGTATATACTTTATTGTTTATCTATTAGTTAGGTGTTAGTTTTTGTACTGAAGCTGTAAGTGAAACAAGAATTGGAAAAAAGAACTTGGCAGTCAGCAGGGATGGCATGGCTAAATGCTAATAAAAGTAGGACTGTAACTCCAAAAAATGAATCATGAGGAGCAGAGAAAAAAATTATATGACTGGAAGAGATAACATGACTTTAAAGGTTGTAGTGAGGAATGTAAATGGTCTCACCTGAGAGAAATAGAAGAAATGTTTAGAAAGTTCTACAACAGCTGTACAGACAGGATGTAAGGAGATTGGCAGCAGAAAGTAGGGGATTTTCTGGAAGACTTATAATTGCCCTGAGTGGGGGACAGAGAAAGTAGAGAATTAATGCATCCTGTAACATTTCATGAGATTTATTCCAAGCTGAGTCCTTAGGGGAAAACCCCAAGGTGGGATGGGTTCTGAGTAGAAATATTAAGGAAATTTAAGGTGGTTATAGTCCCTTTATTGCCTAACATATTTAGCATGGCTTTGAAGAAGAGTGATAACCAAAATCTTGGAAAAATAATAACAGTAATTCCAAAGGAGAGAAGGGACCCCCTGTAACCCTGGGTCATATAGACTGAATTTAATATTAAATCATGATTATGAAATATTTTTATCTATATTAGCATCTAGATTAGCCAAATTCCTTCCAGGATTAGTTGAAGAGGACCAGTGAGAGTTTGTAAAAATTGTAATTTGATAACATACTGAAGATGTGTATGATCTACAGTGAAGCTGAAAAATAGGGAAAGCAGCTACTGTTATTGGGGTTGGATGCAGAAAAGGTAAACAGCCATCTTCATTGGGCCATTCAGAGGGAAGTAATGTATAGAACTGGTTTCTTAGTGGAATTCATTAGATTATTGCCAAGAATTTTGTAGAGGATCAACATTGTGGTGTCAGCAGAATTTGAAGTAGAGGGAGTATACACTAATGCTGCTTTTGTTTGCTATCTATTTAGAGCCGCTGGAGCAAAAAATTAGGCATTCGAATATAAGGGGTTGGAACTGGCAGGAAATAGAAGAAGAAATACCTCTATTTACTAATGATTTACTCTTCTGTATTACAGGCCCAAATATTTGGTACCTTGAGGGAATTTACAAAAGTGTCAGGATATAAAATAAATGAAGATAAGACAAAAGCTATACTTGCTATGTCCCATAAAGGAATCTAGTATAGCCATTCCCTCAACATTGTGGCTACTGTAGACTAAAGTACCTGGAAATATGGATAGTCAAAAGTACTAAGGTCTCAGTAGAAGAAACATGGAAACAGCTAGTACTGAGTAATAAAAAAATATGGTAAGGAAACAAAATTAATAGGGTGCCTGATATGGATAAAAGTGTACAAGTAGTATAAAATGCCTGTAGTTGCATTAGTACTGTGTCTATACTAGCATTTATTTACAACCCTGGTAAAAGATTATGTGATTGGATTAGAAAGGAGATAATGATGTGTGTGTGGGGAGAGAAAAGACCAAAAGTAAGTTGGCAAGAAATCATTTTACCAGTGGATAAAGAAGGTTTAGCAGTATCACATCTGCCATAGGGCAGCACAGTTAGCTTGTATATTATTTGCAGATCCAGAATACACTTCTTTCTCAGTGCAAGACAATGATGTTGGGACAAAGTGGGTATAGAGTTAGTGGCGAGATTAAACCTTTGGTCACAAGCAATACTGAAAAAGGAGAAAAAGAAACAACTCTGGGAAATTTCTAACAATGTATTGATCTGATGTTGTCCTCTTCGTTCTTCCTCACGAATGGGTGTCGGATCTGACCCCCGGATCCGGCTCGGCCACTTCTTCTAGACTTGAATCTTACTCTCAAGCTTCTCCCTTTACCCATAATAAACTACACCTACCCCAGTATCTCAGATCTTGTTTGCCACGTTTCTTACCCAGATGGAAGAGCCGGTCTCTCCTCCCCAAATTGATATCGTTTTCAAGTTTTCCAAGTCATAGTTTAATAGTGTGCTCCTCTGTTAGTGTTAGTGTGTATAGTTGTTAGTTTGCAAATTTTATAAGTCTTGAAAGTTTGTTGGCTAGAATTTTAGAGCTTTTTCTTGTAGTATGTATTGTAGCGTTTTTTGGTGGTAAGGTAATTTAGGTAGTTTGGGTAGAGTTTTAGGGTTATAGTTGTTAGAGCTATAGTTTTCTATAGTTATAGCTTTTTTCTTAAAGCTAGTTTTAAATAGTGTGTGTGTTTTCTGATAGAAGCAGCTGTGCAGGCAGCTACTGTAGGGTATTTTCCATTTTTTTTTTAGCAGGCTTCATTCAGGGCTGTCTTTTGGCTGTTATGTCGGACAAACTGAATCCAGGCTTTAAACAATGCACTTCTTGTGGGCACAATATTCCTAATCAAGATCCTCACAAGGAGTGCATATGCTGTTTAGGTGCAGACTGTCTCAAGGCAAATTGTAACATTTGTGCATCCTTCAGTCCGCGTGCGCTAGCAGACAGGTGCAGTAAACTTATCTTGAGCAGGTCGCCTTCCTTTTTTGCCATCCAAGGCTCAGACGCCCCTCAAAGGCTTCATCTCCCTCCTCCAAGGAGCCTACAAATAGGTCACTCTCTGCCTCCCTGAGGGGACCCTTTTGAGCCAAAAATTAAGTCGAAGAAAACTTTGGATCCGTGTTCCTCGGATGCGCAGAAGTGTCCTGTCTCACCAGATCTACAGGCTTCCTCAGATCCAGCTGAGGTCATCACCATACCATCTCCTGTCCCTTTGGTTCTCTTAGGGCTCTGGATTTGAGAGTTTAAAGCAGGTCTCCGCATCAGCTAGGACAGCCCCCTTCACCAGCACCTAGGCATTCCAGACCCCCTTTTCAGCTTCCTCTATGACAACCTCCTGTAAGGCAGAGCAAGGAGAGTCCATGAGAGCTTTGGAATTGGTGATATCTTCGGACTGCCTTCTGGTTGAAACTCACATTCTGGGGAAAATCAGCAAACTGGCAGACAGACTCAGCTGATCTGTTCTGATTCCACACAAGTTATCCCTCAATCAATCAATGGAGAATATGGTCTTCAACTGCTGTGGTCAGCCTTGCTGCAACATTTTTGTGTCTCCCCTCAACAACATATGCAACTAGCTTTTCACTCTCATTCCCTCTCCAGCAGATTCCCCAAGGGATGCTCTGGTAAACAATTGGCCCCTGAGCCTCTGTTATGTGTATACCCCCCTCTTCCACTGATCCCGAAATGTCTTCAGAAGGCAAGCAGGTTGAAGATCTCAGTCATTCTCATTGCCCCCTTCTGACGTCAACAAATATAGTTCCCCTTTCTCTTGTCTCATCTAAAATACCCTGCATGGATACTGGAGCCTAGACAGGATCTCCTCTCTCACCCATCAGGATTTCAACATCCCAGTCTTCATGCCCTCAAACTTTCCGCATGGTTTCTCTTCCATCCATAGTAGGACAGTCCAGGCTTGCTTCCCCAGTTTGTAGCATCATCTTAGCTTAACAAAAGGGTTCTACTAAGAAAGTCTACAACAGTAAATGGAAAAGGTTTGTTGTTTGAGCTCCTTATAAAAACATCGATCCTTTCTCTGCACCAATCTCAGCAATTTTGTCTACCATCAAACTCCAGCTAGCGGCAATTTCTAATTTTCACATGGCTAGTCAGTCCCACTCCTTGTCTACCTTTAGATTATGCAAAGCATTTATGAGAGGTGTCTTTTTACTAAGACCCTCCATTAAAGATCCTTCCCTACCTTGGGACCTCACTGTTGTGCTGCAGAGTTTGACTAAAAGACCCTTTGAACCAGCACCCAGTTGTGACTTGATGTTTTTGTCTTGGAAGGCAATCTTTTTAGTAGCCATTACCACAGCGAAAAGGATTTCTGTGCTATAAACATTATCTTCTAAATTTCCTTACGTAATTTTTCATAAAGATAGAGTTTCATTCCTTACCAATCCCCCTTTATGTCTAAAATAGCTACAGAAAGCAACCTTAACCAATCTATTCACCTGCTGGTATTTTTTCCCCCAACTTTTCCAATAAGGGAGAGTACATTTTATATCTCCTTGATGTTCATTTGCAACTACGTTTTTATTTTCATAGAACAAAACAGCACAAGAAGTCAGACAAACTATTCATAGCTTTTCTTCTAACAAATTGGGTCAAGCAGTATCAAAGATCGTACTGGCCAAATGGATTACTGAGTGTATCACCTTCATTTATTCTCAGAGAGGGTTAGAATCACCTCGACCTCCAAGGTTACATTCTACTAGATCTGCACCTTCTGCCTTTCCTTCCAGAACTTCCATTGATGATATTTGTGTGGCATCCACTTAGTCAAAAAATCACATCTTTGTTGCGCATGACAGTTTGTATGTGGTATCTAGAAGCAGGGCTTCCATTGGCTCAACGGTACTCCAACATATCCTTCCATGAGGGCCACCCAGGAACTATGTAGCTGGTGACTCTAACCCATTCGTGAGGAGGAATGAAGAGGACAACATCAGATTAGAAAGTTATGTCTTACCATAACTTGGCATCTATGTTGTCCATCTTCATTCCTCCTCATTTTCCCACCCAACCATTCACCTGACTTCGTTTTTGGAGGATCTAGGGGAGATTGCGGGATACTTGTCTCCCTTGTATGAGCCTCCATTACTTCTTTCTCCTTCTTGTTTCTCTGTCCTGTCCTTTATGTCTGTGGAGGGCAATCCAGCAAACTCGATCTGAGGTACTGGGGTGGGTGTAGTGTGTTATGGGTAAAGGGATGAGCTTGAGAGTCAGATCCAAGCCTGGAAGAAGTGGCCGAGCCGGATCCGAGGGTCGGATCCAAGACCCATTCGTGAGGAGGAATAAGACATAACTTTATAATAATTTTTAAAAACTCTGTTTACCAGGCATGGAAGTTTGAGGTCTGGCCTATTGGAGTAGGTAAGTGGCAAGAGGCTGTACATTTTCAGATATTAGAAGGTTGGTGGTGCAAACAGTGAAAATATTATTATTGGGAGCAGGTGTAAAAAGAACATGAGAAGATAGACTGGTGGCAAGTCTGTGACAAAAATCAGATGCAGTACAGTGAGTTAATGGAATACAGAGGACTATTCGACATGTTAGAAAGGTATGATAGGGAGATTAAAAAATAATTTAGAGAAACCAAAATTGGTAAAGATAAACAACAGAAGTAAGAACAAAGAAGGCAAATAACAAAAGAATGGCAAGTAGATTATGTAGGACAGTAATATAGGTTATATGGAAAGGAAGACCTAAACAACTGCATGACTAGTGGGGGAAAGGGAGTAGGAAAATTAATAATCAGAATTGGGAGGACACTTGTATAGCCTTCAGAAGAACAGCTAAATCCTGGACGTTCAGAATATTTGCTTTGAAATGTTTGCATGAATACTTTTGTACTCTGATCAGATTACATTAGATGTTTCCACACGTAAGTGAGAGGTATTAGAGATCTGAAAGGAAAATGAAAGGATATTGGAGAAAAATCTTTTGGACATTTAAAAAACTAGGAAATATAAAGAGGTCTTAAACTTAGGTGACTGTTAAGAACAGACCCATCTGTGGAAGAGTTACATTTCTACTATAGTTAGGTAGATTTAGTACAGACTAAAGGACATTTAAAAGCATTAATAACAGTAGTACTGTTAATGATTAAGAAGGTTATAAAATAAAAATGGAGGACCATTCAAAAACCAAATATTGGAGAAGTTAAGTAACTAATGGAGAAATTGAAGGGCAGTGAATGGAAATGCCGGAAGTATAACCCTTGTGCATTTCATAAGAAAAAATGGAACTTTTGGGACAAAAAAGGTCTAGGATTACAACAATCAAGTAGAAAATGGAAAGTATAAGTGAGAAGGAGAAAAGGTATAACACTGTTGGAGTAACAGGCTACATGGTTGTAGAGACATAAGACAGTAATCGTACAAAGATGAAACGGATAGTCCTACTTATATTGTGGGGCAATGGCAATAAATACAGTGAAGCAGTTAAGATTTAACTGGTCAGTTGCCAGAAGATAGTTGCGGACCATGCATGCCAACTGCACAGTATGTGATTTATGTATTGTCAGTAAAGCAGCTGAATTAAAAAAAATGCTCACTATATTTTCAGAGAGTGTTATGATATTGGGCAGTGCATGTCACCTAATCAGTACCTCAGTCTTCTTGTCACTGCAAGTAAAGACGTTGAGCAGTGAAGAGCAGCCATGCCTTAATCTTTTTACTTAGCAATTTGGCAGTTTACAAATGAGTATTACAGAAATAGTCCCGAATGGTAGAAAACGTCTTGATAAATGTTATAGATGTGTATATATTCCATAAATTGATAAACTACAGTGTCTAAAAAATGGAGATATAAGCTGTATGTTTATCTTTTAAGAGATTTGACACCTTTAGCCTCTATGCAAGTATACAAATGTACTGCATGTGGTCTGGTATCCCATATGTATTGTGCATCCTGAAAACAAGTACTCTTAAGGGCGGTCACATGCAATGGGTATTTGTCTCATTATTTTGAGCATCCTTAATGCCACACGTTGCACAGTTCATCTGTATGCAAATTAAATAAAGTAAATTGAAAAATAAGTCCAAAAACGATAGCCAGCGAGAGACAACCAGTTAGCTCGTAAAAGTAATCCAATCTTGATTGTAAAAAATAAAATAATTCTTTTATTATGTGCACAGGTTAGCGCTTTCACCAAGAGCACCTATCATCACATAGGCTCCCCAAAGAATGCAAGGTTTATCAAGGTTATGATACCCCATCTTATGTACCTATGGAACTCACTGATTTTGTTGTTACAAGCCATGATTAATATACACTAACTTTGTGCACTCTTACATAAATTTAAAATTAATGCATCTATTCTGTGTGCTTTTAATATTGACGTCTTATAAATAAGTTCTATCATATGTATGTTCTATGTATTATAAGACAAAAGCTTATACATAGAAAGCCTATAAATGCCTATAAAATGCTTTTTAAAAATAAATTTAACCATAAGAACATTACATGTGCTATAAGCTACAACAGGTGATGCTGCACCAATCTGATTTAAATGAAAGCCATTCATATATAAAAGATGCATATGTATATAAATAAACCATGTGCATTGCGTAGCCCCATGAATTTTTGGGGAGCCGATGTGATGATAGGTGTTTAGGATGAATGATAAGAGCTCCAGGCTATGTCCATCAAATACGGAGCATCTTATATTCATCAGCGTATAAATGATACATTGATAGCAATGTTATAATATGCAGTTTACTTTTTAAAGGATATAGGAATTTATAGCTGTGAATATATTCAAATATTTAAACATTTTATACTTTGAAATTTTATGAATGAGGCATATATTGTTAGCAGTGCTCTATATTTAATAGAGCGTTTAATTTTTTCTTAATTGTTTTAAAATGCTTAGGATGCTTAAAAACATATCAATACTGTTATATATATGCTAATGCGACTTTAAACTTATGGAAAGGTTGGTCTGCTGAGCAAGTTAATTGATTAATTGAAGTAATATCACATGATGAGTATATAACCCAATGTTTGTTTGGAGAGAAGATTTTAAGGTCTGAAGAAGCTCTTGGTGAAAGTGCTAACCTGTGCACATAATAAAAGAATTATTTTATTTTTTACGATCAAGACTGGATTACTTTTACGAGCTAACTGGTTGTCTCTCGCTGGCTATCATTTTTGGACTTATTTGGACTTATTTTCCAGACAGCGGAGAGGCATTTACTCCTGTGGGTGTGTTAGTATTAACTGTTACGTGTAAATTGAAAAATAGTCACGCTTCTGTTCTTCCATGCAGAAAACTTTTGGGGTCAGATACAGGATTCTCAAAAACTTAGTGGAAACACTCATAAAAATACAGTTTTCTGAAAGTACTGTTTTCTCAACAGGAAAGAATACTGTAGAACAAAAATGCAAAAATCTTCATTTCATTGGGTTGTACCTTTCGTACCCCCTGCAACCTAATATATAAACAACTTAGAGGTGACCACAACATGGAGAAGGAAACATTTCGCCTGAGCTGCAGCCTCACTCTGTTACTCTGTGTTTCAAAGAGCTTCCATTCCTGACAGTTTACAGTGCAGTGTGATAGAGATTTCTGCTTTGGCAGAACTGCATTTGATGAACTCACCAGCAACACATTTGAAATGTTAAAACAGATTTAAAGTGTAATAGTTTGTTTCTTAGTTGTGGAATGCCATCTTGGCACCTGACAGTGTTCATAAGGGAAGCCTCATCTGCTTGTACAAAGCAGTATCAATACATAATCCATTAGTCTTTGCATTTTTTTGCTTTTATATGTATCGGAGCATTTCTTGTAATATGAATGGAGGTCTTTTTACTTTAAGCATTTACTCAAAGGACAGACTTCACAAGTAGAGTAACCACAATAACTGTCTTTGAATTTGCACCACTTCAGTCTCCATTGGTATATTTCAGTCTTCCTGATTGTTTTATGTTTTGCCCAGTAAGTCAGTGTTTCTGTAGGTGCACAATTTAATCTTCATCACATGTGTAGGAAGTCAGGGATACCTACTACCAGAATTAGTTGAACAGTTTCAGTTTTAGCTTGAATAATCCCTATGATATACATGCTGTCCAGATAAAATTTGAACCAAACAGGTTACTATATCTTTGAGTTGTTGGGTTTTATATTATACAGTGGCTTATTCTAAGCTTCTGACTGACTAAAATCAATTCCTGCTGGTAATAAAACTTCTTAATCACTTACTCTTAGAAGAGCAGCAACTGTATTAAAAAATAATCAATACCCCCTGAAAAGAAATATAAGCTGTTTTGTGTTTTTTTGCTACGCTTCAGTTTTGAAAAGTTTTTACAGTGAAAGTTATCACTTCTGATCATTTCCTCCCTTTTGACTGCTTGTAACACAGTAAACATACTTACTGCAGTCAAGGCCTGTTACTCAGATTTTTAGTTAAATCGAAGGGACCCTTTGAGTAGCACTATGTATTGTGCTGCTATAAATTCTAACAGCCGGACATCCTGCTGCATCATCTTCCTTACACAGAAAACAACATTATTAATTCCATTGCCTTCTATATTGTGACAGTGTATGCCTGTAGACCTAAAAATCTGAAAAAACAACTTTATGGAAATGAAATGACAGACAATATTGAGATATTCTTTTGTGGCAGTAGAATATGATTATCTCTAAGCCATGTTTCTTGAAAGATAGATGAACAAGATTTTTAGAAAAAGGGTAGTGTAACGTCTGAGTATTTGCTGACTGCTTCACTTTGAACAAATTACTTAATCGTACATTGCTGCAGGGCCGCTCCTGCAAAGGGATTGTGTGTCCAGTGGGACTACTAGGCTAACAAATGGGTAGTATTATTATTATTAACCTTCAAATACATTATCTGTTTTTTCTTGACTTAGTTATTTTTAATAGCTTAAATGTTTAGAAACAATATTCAAGGTAAGCATTTTATTAAAAAGGCATACAGTAAAAATAAAATAATATCAATAAATCAAACAAAAATATAAAAGCAAGTAAACCAGCAAAACAGTCACTTGAGATTCATCCCTTTGACCATACCATGATGCAGTTCATTTCCAGTGTACAACATTCATGTCAATAAATGGACATGCAGATTTTTCTGCAGTCTTTATGTGTTAACAAGTTCAAATTAATGTGCACATTAGAACAAAGGAAAAGTATGAGAATAGTGGGACAGGGAAATGCAAAAGCAAACTAGGATGGTCCGCTATGGTCCTGAAATTTAGAAAACATATTAGCTTTAGTTTTTCATGGGTGTTTTATAAGATGACTGTCAGTTTCTACCATGAAAAATGCAAGTAGGCACAGTGTGAGTTGCCTATATATTTCCATTTTAAAGCTCTAATTGTACCAATGTGATACAATAAGTATGCACCACAGACACCTGCATTGGATAGAGTGGTTTTAAGTAACTGTCATTTTATCAGAATGTGTTACTTTTTTTTATTTTAGTGTGCAGTGGAAGAAGAGTTTAGATAAAGATCTTTTGTCTCTCTTAAACTGTACTACCATTTGAATGTAAATTAGTTGGATGAAGACAGTCATATCAAAAACAAAGAAATTGACTCCACACATTAAAAAATCAATGCAATCAAAAAAATATTTTACTGAAACTCAAACGCATGATGGTTCACACTACATCTTTCTACTTCTCCTTACACATGGCATAGTACCCTACACAACCCTAACTCTAACCTGAAAACTTACTGTGAACAGAATAAAACCCTATATCACATTTTAATCTTAGCCCCCAACTCAAACCTTAATCCTAAAACAGCTAGAACCCCAAGTCTAACCATAAGGGTGTTGACATATGTAAGTACTATAATAATAATCACACATGATTATCCAGTGCTTGGTTTATTGTTACATTTTTTTAAACCAGACAGGACCAAAAACACGCAGCCAAAGTGCTTTCAGTCAAATTGTCATCAACTAAGCAACTTACTGCCCTACTGTCTTATTTTCAGTATTCTGTTTACATGTTTATTCAACATTCCAGTGTTTTGTATTATACTAAAAAAAATGAATGATCTTGTTGAGTATAATGGTGCTTAGCTGTAGATCTGATGTTTTTTCATCCGTTCCTCAATTTATGGGTCTCTGATCCGAGCAGAGAAAATAAATATAACCTTTTTTTATTGTGTAAGAATATATAGAAAGAAAACAGGGAAGGTAAGAACAGATAGAATAGGTTAAGAAGCTATTAAATACCACAAAATAGCACATCTAAAACAGCTAACAGTTGAGCTAAGGTAGATCACATACATACACTTGAAGTAGCAAATGAGATCTGATATAATTCAAGCTAAAGGGGAGGATTGTGGGTAAGGGGAGGAGCTCAAGCTATGGAGCCAAAGTCTGTAGAAGAGGCCAACATCCAATCTGAGACCCATCAGCTGAAGAAGGACTAAAACAGACAACACAGATGCATCATTATAGTGAGTACATAACTTGTTATTTACAGACAGATAATTTCATCTATTTTTGTTTACATAAATATGCGTCCGTGGTGGTGCAGCGGTTAGCGTTGCTGCCTCACAGCAAGAGGTTCTCCGGTTTGATCCTCGGCTAGGGTTCCTTCTGTGCGGAGTCTCCATGTCCTTCCTGTGGTCGCATGGGTTTCCTCCGGGTGCTCCAGTTTCCTCCCACATCCCAAAGACATGCTGTAGGTGGATTGGACACTCTAAATTGGCCCTAGGTGTGAGTGTGTGTTTGTGTGTGTGTGTGTGTGTGTGTGTGTGTGTGTGTGTGTGTGTGTGTGTGTGTGTGTGTGTGTGTGCCTTCTGTGGAAGGTTGGGTGCTGGGCTGGCAACTCGACACTGTAAAACTCCACTGCCAATCATGAGCGGACAGGTGATCCGCTGTGGCGACCCCTAACCGGGAAAAGCCGAAAGAAGAAGAAGAAGTTTCTGATAACTTTACCGTCAAGTTATATTGCATAGACTAAGGCGCAGTCAGACGTTTTTATTTATTTTTTTAAAGAAAGTGTTTTATTGTTTTGAAATTCATACTTTAGTACTCAAGAGCAATTTGTGCATTTGTTCCTGTCTTAATATGGTATACCAGTAGTTATTCTGAAGTCTGGTTTCATACAGTGTTTTGGAATGTGCCAGTGAAGTATGAAGTTCAGTGTTTTTTACATAAAGAGACCGTTAACATGTTAACTGTACCTTGTACCTTTTGGAACCTGGGCTGCAAATTATATGCCCAGTTTATTCAGTATTTCCCTGTGATGGATAGCTTGTCATAAGCACTTATTCACCCATTATGAGCTGATGTTAATCATGTATTATAACAAGGCCATTAAGTCTCAAATTATATATCCTGCTGACAGATGTGGTAAAGGATGACACTGTTTTTTTTTTGTTAAATGTATCATTCAGTAAGAAAAAGCTAACTGATTTAAATTTTTAATTCACAGGATGAACTAATGTACATGCTGAGAAAGCTGCTTTTAAACATCGGAGACTTGCCTGCTCAGACATCCCATATTCTATTTAACTACTTGGTGAGTTTTGTGTTTTATAATACTGCTCTCCAACAATGATCTCATACTGAATGTTGACCCTAAAAAATTACTTATAATCCAGTATGTTTTAGGCTGATATATTGCGAGATGGTACTGTTGGCTTCTTGATTTGTAAATGCAATGTTTGCTAAAAAAGGAGCAAAGATGTTGCAGAACATGATCTTCTGCCACTTTAACACTATTCTTTCCAGAGTACTAATGAACAGTTCATGCTACAGAACAATGTAAAAGATGAAAAAGGAAAGGAAAGAAACAGTGGTGCAGCGGTAGCATTGTCACCTCACAGCAAGACATTCTCCAGTTCGATTCTTGGCTGGGTGCCTTCTGTGTGGAGTCTGTATGTCCTCCCTGTATTCGTGTGTGTTTCCTCCGGGTGTTCCAGTTTCCTCCCACGTTACAAAGACATGCATGTGGAGTGTTTCTCCCTGGACCTCTGCTGAAAATTGGCTTTGTTCAAAGTTGGACTTTCCCGGTTAACAAATGCCTGTGTTACTTTGTAGAGATTGGTTGTTACTTGACTTTTATATGTGTTGTTTTTATTCATTGATTTTTAAGTTCTGATGAAGTGGTCTGTCTTAACAGTGAAAGAGCTTACCATTTTTCATTTTGCTTTTTATTAAATTATTGCTTTTTATTGTTTTTAAGGGAGTTCTCTGTTTTATTGTGTTTGTCTACACACCTTTCTGCTGTGGTGGATCGAGCAGTTTTCCTTTTAAATCCAAATATCTTCTTTGCTTCTTCCTGTTCTATAACCTTTCCTTCTCTAATTATTTGTTCCCAATGCCTTGGTTACTTTGCCAACTTCCTCCAGTAAATTCCAGCCCCCCTCCTTTCTTTTCTCAGTATGTCTAATTGCAGTCATCCCTATTGGCAGAATCTCCTTTCTTCATTCCCATGATGGCTTAGTTCTTAGTATACTTTCTGCTACTTTATGAATATAATAATCTGTATGACTGTTTTTCCTCTTAAGGATCTGCATCCAAAAGTCCATTCTTTCCTTATTTCTTGAATTACCCCCACTCTTTTATCATCATCATCCTTTTCCACTTTGAAATATAGCTTTCTGCTTGTGTTATGTTAAACTGTGTAGCTGTGAAATATCCCTTAAAATCAGGTAGTCCTAAATATCCTTGTTCTGTAGGGAGGATCATATTATCTCAGTTGACTTTTGCCCTCTACCCCTCTCAGATGAAATCCTTCAGCTCTTTATTAATTGCTGACCATGACTTTTCCAATAGTTGATAAAAATATGTCTGATCTGTACATAAAACTAAAAGGACTAAAGCATTTTTACTGCTTGTATCTTGCTATCTATATTCATAGGCAAGAGCTTATTGTTTCTCAGTTTTTGTGTTATCTTTTTAGTCTCTTCCCACGTATCCTTAGCTGCCATAAATGATTTTTTAATCCATACTCCTAAAACCTTCATTTTATCATGTGCCCATAAATATGGGTATTGCTGGACCAATTCATGTGTGGGTACAGAGTTTATAGTGTAGTCTTTTTTTATCTACATTAATTTTATATCCACAAAAAACCCAGAACTGAATATTGTACAACAATGTGATGTCCTTTTCTCATTTGGTCAGGTACAAAATAATATCATCAGCAAATAAAGCCAACTTTTCTTGAATGCCATGCTATTTATATCCTTGAATTTTTAAGTCTCTTATTTTCTTTGCCAGTGGTTCTAAATACAATACAAATAACAAAGAGGAAAGAAGACACCCCTGCCTGGTTCCTCTATTCATACACAACTTATCAGAGGAACCCTCCCACTTTGATTTTACTTCCAATCCCTGATATATCCTTCTAATGAACATTATTATTGTATTTGTTGCCCTTTTAATGTTGTCAAATGTTTGTCTTCCTTCAACAAAACAACATCGGTCCATATCTTATCAATTTTGGCAACACCTCTGCCATTATTTTAGGCATTATAGAAGTAAAAACTTTATAATCATGGTTTATACTTGAAAATGGACCTGTATGAAGCTGGATCAGATGGAGCTTTACCGTCTTTAGGTATTGGCAGCCACCACAGCTTTTTTTCAGGATGTTGGTGCTTCTCATCTTTTTGAAGTACTGTTAAACAAAACCTTTCAGATCTTTATCGCTTTCTTCTCTCCTAACTTCCAGACTTTCATTGGAATGCCACCTATTCCTGGAGACTTTCCTGTACATTGCTCATTGTGATGATAGGAGGTATTACCAGCCATGCCAAGAGAAGTAGGGTAGTGGATGTATAACATATGCCAGTACAGCTAGCTGGAATTTTGTAAAGAATTGTATTTCATTTGTATATCAAACTTATTTGTACATGTGCTTGTGTTGAAAAATGTATTTGTAAAGTTGTTTGTGTTAAAATGTATCGACAGCATGCCCTGCTGGAAAGAAAAGAAATGTACATGGATTATTGTAACTGAATTAAATGTGTATGTATCAACAGGGGATACTGGAGAAGCAGAGGTTAATCACAATTTAGCTGCAGCAAACTTTGAAAAATATCTAAAATTAAGTTACTTTATGAGTTAAGCCATAAATATCTTATTCCACGGTTTTGAATGCAGACAGAGACCAATGTCTGTGCAGACAGTAGTTTGTAGCTCATGTAGGAAGAGTGGAATGGTTTATCGTTTTATGGCTTCCAGCTGCTTTAATAAAACATAGGTAAAGGTCTAGTGTATATTGTAGCACATAGGTGCTAAACCCTGGCAGCTTCTAGTGATGGGGGATAGTGTGGCAGAGTCAGATGACCAGATGTGTGTGATGTCATTTTGTAACCCAGAAATAATGTTTAGATTTTAGTAGGAGATTGCTCTCAGTATTCTGTATCCTGGCTTGGATCTGACAACAAGGACCACTCACCCACTTCATCTTGCCTTGAGCTAGTAAGTGACCAGGGACTGGTACTCTTTAGATTAGTCAAGGAAATATAGTGAGAGTAGTTAAGTATTGTTTTTCTGTAACTGTGTGAATCTTTCCCAGCTATGTTATTTTTAATATTTCCTGTGATTGAAAATCTGATGTTCACTGTAAATACATATTTAGTATTTTCATGTTCTTTTATTATTTATTATTAAATATATTTAAACTTCTCATTCTGGCTGGTCCTTTTAGAAACATATTTAAGTTTTGAGAGTATTTGCATATAGTTATTAGGTGATAACTCTGGCTGCAAATGAAAGCCTTGCTGCTGGTCAATCTACCATTTGTATTAGTAGTAATTGTACGCAGTATAATTGGGTACCCTTGTAAGAGGCTTAAAGTAGCTGGCAGGTGTTGTGGTAGCAGTGATAACTACCTTATAGTCTGGGCAGAAGGGAGCACAGCAGGTGAATCTGTGCCAGCCTTTCCTGTGTGTGTGTGTGTGTGTGTGTGTGTGTGTGTGTGTGTGTGTGTGTGTGTGTGTGTTTGTGTGTGTGTGTGTATAAATCAAATCTCAAAGAGTGTGTGTGTCAGCTGCTTGGAGCTAGGACACAAGGCAGTGGTTTCACAGAGAGGATGCCGGGGGCCTGCCTTGAAACCCCAGCCAAGGACTCAATTCTAAAGCTTTGCCAGTGGGGAGTCTTATTGTCTGGAGAGAAAAAGAGAAGAGGCAGCCCTCAGACTGAGCGTGTTCCCTGTGTGCTCTTAAGGGAAATTGTGTTTGATGCAGAGATGTCTGTATCTGGAAGTACTGAGTGCATCTATTAGTTTTCTAAGTGAATGTCCGTCCCTCTCCAGTGTCAGTGATGAGGATTCAGGCTCCTAGATTACTGGCTTAGAGTGGGAATGTCACAGTCATACATCACCATTTTCATCTCATCTCCTCATATCTTAACTGTTAATTGTTGAGTGCCATCTACCTGTAACCTTGGCATATTTAAGAATTCCATAAATATTTCCATCTGTGCCATTTATTAACTTCTACACTTCTCTGTTTTATAACATTTTTCATAAAATTTCCAAAATATTTCTAATTCTTTTGCAGGTTTTTCTTGTTTATAGTTTTCCTAAGTTTGGCAACAACCCTTTCTATTTTCTGTTGCCTAAGTTGTAGCAAAGGTTTTTGTGCTTTTGAGTTG
The DNA here is from genome assembly GCF_019279795.1 of Protopterus annectens. Classification (NCBI taxonomy): domain Eukaryota; kingdom Metazoa; phylum Chordata; order Ceratodontiformes; family Protopteridae; genus Protopterus; species Protopterus annectens. The sequence goes on along the minus strand of NC_056728.1, from coordinate 33,161,000 downwards.
TTAGAAATCAAAACACACTCCATCAACAGTGGTGCAGGTGAGAATGAATCAGTGTATCATTTAAAAAAATCGAACTTGTATTCACATAGCAGCAATCAGGTAAGCACTTTCATCTCAAAAAACAAGACTTCATCAGAACTGTTGCATATCACTTACAAACTTCATTTTATGCTAAACGACATCAAATAACCAATTAACAATTAGTTTAATAATTAAGGGATGTGGAGTTGTTATAAAAAAAGTTGCTTAACACCAATCTTTCTAAACTTATGCATATTATCTTTTTAGCACTACGCATTTGTGTCTCCTCTTGTTCTGTTAGACTCTCCTTATTTTGTAATAGTTTAACCTTTGTCAGCTTTTCTAAATACTTCTTACTTCTTAACCAGATCTCTTTTTATTTATTTCTACCCTAGTTTTAAACTCCACTTTCATTTTATCCCACTCACCAGCTGTAACTTCTGGGTGCTTTATATCTTCCCTAATAACTCCGGGATAATTTCCACTACCCATTCCTTAAATTCCTCTCTTTTTAACTGTTAGGTGGGGAAGCACCAGTGTCTCATCTCTAATTTATTACCCTGCATTTTTATCATAGTAATTATTGGTGCATGAGCTGAAGTAGTTATTGATGTGTATCAAAGTTCTCAGTTAAATGGACATGTTCCTGTGAAATATAATTTCTGTCAAGTATAACTCAGTTATTGTAACTTTGGGAGTAATGTGTAAATTCTATCTGAGTTCCTGCTACTGAATTCTCCTCTTCTATACCACGTACTTTCATAAATTTCTTCATAAGTTTACTCTGTTTTGTTATATTTTCCCTTCTAGGTTCCATATGTTTCAGTCTCCACCTATAAGTAATATCCCCTGATGAGAACTGTTTATTTCTCCCAAATTGTTAACTCAAAATTTGCAATTTTAGGTGGAATATAAATACATGCCAGTGTAATCATCATCCCTTGCCATTAACCTTTGCAAATCTGTCATTATTATCTTTTTTCCCTCTTCTATCACTACTAGAACTCTTCTAGCAATTAATATAAGTACTCTTCTTTTTTTTGTCCCTAATATTCTGCAGAATATCCATCCTGAAATCCTTTCTTTGCCAAATTCATATTCTCAGTTCTGTCCAAATGTGTCTCCTGTAGCTTTGCTATTTGCACTTTGTATTTCTTAATGATTTTTTTTGTTTATACCTGTAAGACCATTCATAATCCAAGATAATATGGAAAGTGTTGCCATTATGTTAGAAGACATTACTCCTACTTATTGTATAGGACAGCATTTTTAAATGTCCAATTCCAGTCTTTGTGATACATGCACCCTTTAATGTTTGGCATGTCAATACTTTATACAGTTTTTTCTTAACAACGCTGGAACGTCTTTCACATTTTACAAGACTTTTTGGTTTAATAAAAATCTTCAAACAAAAAAACAGACTCTCCCCAACCCATCAACTTAATACAACACATATAACTATGTACATCTTCCAGTTAAGTTTAACCCTCCTAAAAGGAATATTTTTACCAAATAGACAGCTGCTAACCCCAGCCTTAGTTAACATGAAATTAAGGTTATCCATGCTAAGATGCAGGCTATTGCATGTGCTTTTACTTACATTAATTGGTGTCTGTTCTTTTTTTTATTTTCATTCACCTCCCCCAGATATGAAAACTACTTGCATACTTTCAGAAATCATGAACTTTAAGCCTTGAAGAAAAAAGTGTTCCAATATTTGCCCTAATGATAACTTGCCTCCATGGAAAAGTAAGAGGAGAAAAAAGAAAAATGTATTCCTTTGTTGCAGTCCAAAAGACTAGCTAAAACATTTATTGCTAAAAGAAAAACTTGTCACTGTATTCAGTTTTCTCATTCATCTACAACCCTTTTCCCCATTTTTGCATATGGGGTGTGGGTGTCACTTTAACAGTGGCAGTAATCTAGAGTGAAGATTTACACTGCTGGGTGGTTCATATTTAATTGTTTCCACTTAAAAGTTGTTATTAGATTATGCCAAGGAACAGCCTGTTAACTTAAACATGCTTTTATTTAGCTTTTCTTCTCTTCCTGCACTGTAATGTGTACATTTCTTAAGAGAAGAGGATGAAAAAAGGCATCTGTTTACGTTAATAAGTCTATCAATTAAAGAACTACTAAAAATACATTATTATAAAATATGCAGTTTATATTGTGAAAAGCTTCATAGGAATACTGTTAAAAGACATTATTTTACTTAGTTACCTTTTTCCCTCCTCTTCCCCTCCCATTAGAGTCCTTCTAAACTTTAATGACATGAAGCGAAGCAAATGCATTTCGCTTCCTCACAAGTTTAACAAAGATACCAAATGTCTACTCTTTCCACTTATTCTTGTACAGACATATTTAACAAATCCGATTGATGATTTGCAGTCTCACATTTATTCACTAATTTCCTTGTTGCTAGCTTTCTTCCTGTTCATCTCCACCTACCAACTCAAGATTCTGGTTCATTTCCATGGTATTCCTGATTCTTCTTGTCATTGCCTTTGCTTTTCTCTGGCTGTCAAGCATTTTCATTTAAAACAGTGGAAATGGTTTCACTGGCAAGGTTTCTCTGTATGTTGTATCACCCGAAGAATTACTCTGCTTTGCACTATCGTGGAAGCTGTTCTACCCTGTTCACAGAAGGATGACAAGCAGAGTCCCCCTCCTGCTTCATGGGTCATTTTTTTGTGGGGAAACTTTTTCATTTCTTCCTTAGCCTATTCTGCATCACAAAAATGTCATTGATCCTTCGTGAAAAATATTTTGAAGACATGGATACAGCAGCTTGAATGTCACACCTGCCTCTCAACATTCCTTGATTACTGGAATAGATTTGTTTCTCTTCTCCCTGGTGTACAGTGAATAATCACTTTCCACAAACACTTTACTGCTCTCCGGCATTTTAATACTTTGCTCTTTTGCCAGAGTTTTGTCAGGATCAGCTCTTCCTGCTGGTAGGTTTGCATCTTTAGTAATAATTATTGGTCTTGGCTGCTTTCTTAAGCTCATATTTGGAGCATACACATGGTGCACCCTTTCAGTTAACAATTCCTGCTGTGGAATACCAGTCCAATTGCTTATTTGTGCCTTCATAAAATTAATACAGTATGTTCCTTCTAGTTTCTCTGGTAGAGCAGAAAATCTCAGATTTTCCCTACATGCGCTGTCCTTTAATTCTACCATTTTTTGAAACAGCTCTTCTTGAACAATCTTATACTCAGTCTTTTCTTCATTTTGCCCTCCAATTCTGCAGCTTTATCAGTTCATTTGAGTATGTGTTTAAAGCTTCTTCCATTTTTTCAACCTTTTTTATTTGGATAGATATATTCCTTCAGTGTTTCGTTTATTTTAATCAGCTCTGAGCATATTTCACTTTTTATTCTGCTAGATTACTGGAAGCCATGTCTTGCACTAAAGCTGGCCTATTTTTGCTGAACACCTGCAGAATTCTTCCCAGTCAGTGTTTTCTCTTCACCTTTTCTAGTTGATTTTCTTTCCTGCTCTCTTAGTTTCTTCTTTGCAGACATCCAGGCAGTGTACTTACTAACTAGTAACTGAATTGTAATCAAGTGAATACTACTGGCTTTTGTCTGAGAGTTTGTTTTCACTGTGAGAGAACTGGAGTTAAGCTGTGTGCAGCCATTTTGGAAGTGTTCATCCTCTGAAATCTTAATATTTTTTACTTTTTGCCTGAATTACTCTGTTTTGCACTGTTCTCAGACTTTTCAAGAAATGAAGTCACTTGAACTGCATGCTTTTCAATGGCTGTTAATTTGTAGTCCATTGCATATTGGCAGACTCTCTCACATACACTTCAAGAGGTGTTAAAGCTATTAATGTAAACCAGAAGCAGTAACTGACACTTCAGAGAACTACATGCAAACTGTATATACTGTGTTCCCATGTGTGCAATGGGAAGATTTCTTTGAGTGTTCTGAATGTTGATAATGTGCTGTATTTGCCCAAAATTATTTTATTTTTAAAATTCCTGTTATCTCTGATAACAGTGCATCACAGTACAAAACAAGTACAAAAATATGTTCCTGAATTTAGGTTATGAGTTTTCTTTGTTTGAAAAAAATATTTAAAAGATTTTTATGATAATCCAAAAAAATACAATAATGTCTAAGGGAAAATGGGATACTAGCTAAGGTTATTACATAACACAATGTAATAAATATTGTCAAGTTATACATAAATAAAGGTTGTAAGGTTTCATCAAAATGATATAAATAAAATAGAATTTTCCGCAATCTAAACTAAAACTAAGTGTACACGTTCTGAATTCATGAATATCCCCATCACATTGCTTGTGCTGTCTAGTCAGTCAAAGGTTTCAGTGAGTGTACACACACAGTCTACACTTTGTGGTAACCTTCATGAATCCTTCTTGATATTTAAGAAAATCAGTAGGAAAACTAAAATTAGGAGGAATAAGATACAAGTTATGCTTCTGTTGTCTGTTCACTCAGAGCAGTGTACACTTAGTCTCAGAAGAGACAAAAGAATAATTATTGCATCTAAATTGTCCTCATGCATCTTAGTGGAAGGAAGATGTTGTAAGTTTAATTTCCATTTGATCACTTTAATAGTAGTAGTTACATTTTTACACTTAATATAAGAATTTGCCTCAACTTTTGAGTTTATGGGCTTAATCAAAATGTATGCATTATATCTGGATTTCTTACCCCATGCTCTCATACGTTCATAGGAGATTACTAGGCTAACGGCTTAAGAGCCCTTACAAGCCTAGTCAATATAACCCAATTTTACCTACTATATGGCCCCTAGGGGCAAGAAGATGGCAGGGGTTTGTGCCTATGCCTTGAGTATCTTGCAGATTGCCCCTGTTCATAGTTGACATAGGCGCTTCACAGTTAAAATATTTATTTGAAAAGTATAGTGCTTTGTGGAGGGTTAAGTATGCATTATTTATAATCATAAATTGAGTATAATAATTTTTTAATGCAATGAATTTAATTCTATTCTTTAGACACTTTATAATAGTGGTATTATGAGTTTGATGATATTTTCCCAGACTGAAGTTTATAAATATTTATCATCAAATTTCCTTTATTATAAGCTTGTGTTAATGTATATAAAAGATTTTGTAAAAACTTGATTTTGAAGATAATCTCATTGTTAAGCTTTTAGCATTAATCGAATAAATAATTTGGGATATAATAAGTAAATGCCATTTAGGCAATTTTAGTTTTTCCCTTATAGATTCTACCGAGCTAGAGCATATTGATATAGTTTAGTGGTTAATCAATGGGAAATGAGTCAAGTCTAGTGGAGAGTTGTTTAATATTTGGATTTTGATTTATGGGTTGCAGATAAACAAGCTTGAGAGTTTTTTTTTTTTTCCTGAAGTACAAATGCCATGGTGCACTACATTTCCCACTTGTTGCATACTACCCCTTGATTTGTTACATTGTAAAATACTAACACTTTGACTAACTCTGTCAAGACTGGGCAGTATCTGATAGAAAATCCAACAGATTTCCCTTTGTCTATGGTGTGATATGTAGATGTAGATAAATTCCTCTGCCAATGCAAGCAAGAGGTTAAGCTTAGAAGTATGTAGACTTTCTCCTTCCCTTGATTCCAAGGCAAGAAAGTTTAAGTTGTATAAAGTGCAGTCTGGTTTCTGGTAATTAAATGCACTGGAAGCATATCGTAGACAGAAAAAATGTCATGGCTGAGTTAAGCTGCAAGTGAGAGGAGACTTTTTCTTTAATTTTTATTTTGTAAAATAAAAATTGTAAAAATAAGAAAAAACAAGCAATATGTATTAGCCATAAAATGGAATATTGTAAATAACATTAGTGATGACAGACTTAAAGATCTGCATGGTAGATTTCCTTTTTACCCAGCAAAATAGTACGTTTTGGAATACATGCAGCAAAAGTGAAACTGTGAGATCAGTAAAATTTCTACTGAAACTTAACCCTAATGATATATGGCCTTAGTTGCAAACTGTTTAGTTCTGTCTAGTGGTATAACTACAGGTACTAAGTTTATGTAAATCATACTCTGTAATCATCCTTGCATAATGCATCCTAATTTGTTGGTAAGACTCAATAGAGCAATAAAAGCAGTCGCCTCTTGTTATCACTCTTATTTGTGTATGAACACAGAGAAATTGCTGTGAGGTTGCAGTTAGGCCTATGTGTAACTACTGCCTCATTTCTGCATCTTGCCACCTGTTCTGTAGCTGTCCCCTTGATTTTACCTCTTGTGTAGTATATTTCCTTTATTTATCACAACTTTAAAAGAAAGAATGCATTCTCATTTCCCTGCTGAATATGTTCATCCTGATGCCCACCCCTACATTGTTTTGTTCAACGTCATTATCCTTGCATCTGTTTTGCCATGCATTGTCTTCATTTAAATTGTGTACTCCTGTCATGCCTTTTGTCATCACTGTGTAATTTCAGGGTCCCAGCATCTGTTCATAACTAGGACATTCCATTTCTATTTTATTACTTTAGTTGCCTTCAATTGCAGAGTTTCAGTTTGCAACAGATCACATAATTAGATAAGATAATCTAACTTAAGCTTCACCACAGGGACCTGCGCATAAGAGCCTCACCTCTGCAGATCTAGAAGCTCTTCTTGTAGTTTTATGTCATCATCCTGTTTCCCTGTCCATCTGTATTGCAGATTGGCTGGAGTGACTTATTCTTTCTTTTCATGCCTTTTTCTTCATATTCTTTGCCCACTGAGGCAGACACAAGTTTTTTTTGTGGGTTCTTCACCTAAAGTGCAAATTTTTGTTCTCCTTAGTATTGAAATCCATCTGACACTTTTTGGAGGTATATGTGACTAGGCATCTTGTGGCTCCAATGATGATCACTTGCCTGGTATTGTTCCTGTGATCCTGTGTTGGGTAACTGGATCATATTTTCTGACTTGGAGCTTACTAAACCACAATTGCCCGGCCAAGTTTTATATCCCTGCTGTGTAACTGGATCATATTTGTGGCAATGGACTCTTCAAACATAACCAGTCCTTCATTTTCACAGTCTTTTTCCAAAGCCTTTGATGGATTCAGTGTGGCTTCAGTGCTCTAGGTTTTTCATGCTGTTCTTTCTTATCTGCACAGTTCCCATTCCGTTCCCACTATGGCATTTCAGTCCAGCATAGGTCACAGGTCATTCTTCATGAACCAGAAGCAAAAATAATCACTTAGCAGTGGTACTTAGGTTCAGCCCCCTGAAACTTACTATATTCCATTCTCAGTGGGATAAGTTCATCTTTTATACTCCTTTCTTTCACTGAAATACTTGAAAAAGTTTTTGCTGATTTACTGAATTCTTCTTGACGACATTATCATTGCTGTTTTAGCCTTCTGGGCCATCCAAGCCATTTCTTTAGTAGTTTTGTCATACACTTATTTCACTTATCTCCTAATTTCCTTTTTATCTGCGGAGTGCACCTGCTTTTCCTTGCCCTGATTTTCAGACTTTTTTGGGAACCACAAATAATTCTTTACTCCATTTTCGTGAGTTTCATTATGTTTACCTTTTGTCCCAAAGTTTATTCTTAATATTGTCCTACAGTTTCTGAGGTAGTTTTTCATTCCTGCCCCCTCAGTGTTGTTTTTCCCCAGCTTTCCTCTCACCTTGGTAGAAACTGCACCTTTAAATTATCACCCTAGTTTCCATCGCTAATTCATCTTTTGTCTTAACCCATGTTATCTGTTGTATCCTGTTTCTAGCAGTCCATCAAATGTGCCATATTAAAAATACCCCCCACACACACACACACACAAACACACGCACACACACACACACACACACACACACACACACACACACACACTGGCCTACACACAGTTACCATTACTACTTATGTCATCTTCCTAGTTCATTTCTGAATTCAACTAAATAATTCCTTTCTGTTAGCCTACTCTTTGTCTTCCTGTTTTTAACACTGATGAACAATGGCTATTTCACTTACATTCAAGGATATAGTGCCTTTTTGTGTGCATCCAGTTAACACCCATATCCCTTTATGGTGTCCAGATCTTTTTGGAGATGGCTTCATTAACTAAGTGACTCATATGTTAAAAATAGGCAGTAATGGAAAGGGCAAGTCATGAGTAACAAAATTACACTAAGATTGTTAATCCAGGATGTCCTGAAGTAAAGAAATCACCATTTGACACTTATTCGTATTTTCATATTTGTGTTAATACAAACTGCAGTGGTGGTGCTGTGGTAGCGTTGTCGCCTCACAGTAAGATGTCCTGTTCGATTCTCAGCTAAAGCGTCTTCTGTGTGGAGACATGCGTGAATGGGCGTACCTTCGTTGAAGGTTGTGCGTCAGGGCTGGCAACTCGGTACGTAAAAATCTACTGCCAATCATTAGCGGACCGGAGTTCCGCTGTGGTGACCCCTAACCGGGAAAAGCCAAAAGATACAACAACTTTCATAACTAAGAGACCTACATACTGTTGAGAGTGTGATGTGCCATGGTGGGAGACAGGAAAATTAATTGCCATTATCCATTTATATGACAGTATACTATAGATACTTCTCATTGTTAGTAATTATGAAAATAATGAATATTTATTTAAAATATGTAAATTAGTAAGAAGTACAAGATTACATGTTAAAAATAGTTTTTGGGATTATTTTACTTCAGTTAATCATATTAGTATTTTAGAGGACAATAAGATGTTACTGTTATCATAATCAAAGAAAACTGCATGTGGAAATTTATATACAGAACCTTTATTATTCCCCATAAAATAGTACTTGTGTATATAAAAGATATTGGATGTTGGAGATGCAAATATATGTCAAAAACTGACTAGTCGACTGCCAATATATGGTCTTTGATAACAGTATGATACAATCTTTTTGGGAAGAAATAAATAGTTTTTTACAAGCTCTATCATCCGACAATTTTAATTTAACTAAATCACTAATTCTGTTTAATGCTGCAATTCCTGTAAATGTTCCTAGAATGCAGTACCCTCTTCTGTGGAGTCTGTCGCTAGAAAAGTTATTACAATAAATTGGAAAAAAGATATTAGTCCCTCATTCAAAGAATTTATAAATAGTGCTAACACTGTTTGTCAAAGTAGTTAGTCATTATTAAAATGAGAACAGATAAAACTAATTCTTAACGTTAACCAGGTATTCTAGGATCATAGGAGATTACTAGGCTGTCGACCCAGAGGTCATTTTAAACCTAATCGTTTCAACCCAATGTAGTACCGTAGAGGTGCTACTCAGTACCCAAGACTGTGTTTAGTGATGACTGCCCATTTCCAGGAGGGTTGTGAGTGCTATCCCCTGTAAGAATTTATGGTACCCCATCCACTCATCCAGGTTCCTCTTGAACAGTGTCATAGAGGTGCTCTGTTTCACATGAATTGGTAGCCTGTTCCAAAGATGTGGCAGTTGCTGGGAGATAAATCTGTCCCTCCAGCATGTCCTATTTAAATCGCAGGCCATATTTAAGTCCCTGGAACATGTAGCCCTAGACCTGTTTGATTTACAGTTATGCAGTACGTTAATTAGGTTTGGGTCTTGGATTGCTCTGTAGGCCAGACATAAGTCTCCCCTAAGAAGTCTATATGATACTGAGTATAGTGACGGGGATTTTAGTCAGTCCATGTAAGGCACATGTTGGAGGCCCTTGATCTTCTTTGTTGGAAACATCTGAGGTCTGTCTTATTGCTGTTGATACTTAGTATGGTACTACCGAATGGGACGTTATACTCAATTATGGGCCGGATAAGTGCTGAGTATAGGGGTTATAACTTTATTTGCTCTTGAGGTGATGCCTTTACTAATCAAGTGAGCTATGGGGAAAGCTTTCCTTACAATGGCATACACATAGTGGTCAAAGGTAAGATCACAATCAAGCTGCGATCCCAGGTCCCTTACCACTTCACGGGTACTTGGGGTACTGTTATTGATTTGATAGTGTGAAGGGACATTGTTTGTGCCGAAGGGAATGATGATGCATTTCTTTGCATTCAGTTTGAGACAGTGACTAATACACCAGTCGTTGGTCTGTATGAAACCATCCTGGAGTATACTGACATTATTTGGGGATTCAGTGATTGCACCTAGTTGCAGTCATCTGCAAACTTGGTCCTCCACAACCCTTTAGTTTTGAACTGAACTTCTGAGAAGTATGTACCAAACAGTACGGGGCCCAACACTGACCCCTGTGGCACCCCGCTGGTAACAGGTCTGTTGGCTGATGTGGAGTCGCCCACTTTGATAGTGTGTATCTGGTTTGTGAGCCAGTTGGCAACCCATTTTAAAATGAAGGGGTTTACATTCAGTTTGCTAAGTTTATCAGTAATGCCTAAATGTGGGACTGTGTCAAAAGCCTTTGCCAAGTTTAGGTATGCTGTGTGCATAGATTTGCCCTCATCAGTGGCCTGGGTCGCACTTTCAAAGAAATCCACCAGATTTAACAGGCAAGATCTGCCCTTCACAAAGCCAAATTGGGTAGGATTCAGGGATTGGAGGTCACCTATATCTTTATTTATGAGGTCCATAATGATACGTTCCATGGCCTTACAGATGAGGCTGGTCAGGCTTATGGGTCTGTAATTCCCCGGCTCTGTTGTTAGGCCACCTTTGTCGAGGGGACTAATTGTAGCTGTTCTCCATTCCACAGGAACAAAGCCTGTGGTTAGGCTATGATTGAAAAGGGTACTTAGTGGTGATGCTATTTCATGTTTTGACTTGTTTAGAAGTCAGCCTGGGATGTCATCTGGCCCCACAGAGGCCATGTTCTTTGCTTTGGAGAGGGCTTTGAGTACCTGCTCTTCATATGTAAGGTAGGGGGCGGGGTTGGCAGAGAGTTTGTTGTAAGGTAGGAGGGGATAAAGGAGTGAAATGTCTGGCAAACCTATCCACTAGCACATTTGATGTCTCTGTGGGGTCAGTGTGTGTGATACCATTGGCCACCAGTTCTGCACATGCTTGGGTCCTACCCTTTAGGTTACGTACATAGCTGTAAAAGGCCTTATGGTTATCTTTGGCAGTACTTGCTAGGTTTCTCTCAAAGGAGCTCTTGGAGGATTTGACAAATTTATTTGCCTGTTAAGGCTGAGGAGGGTGCTTTTCCATTGTTGGGTTCTTGTCTTTGTTTTCTTAGACAGCAACTTCTTGTGTTTATTGTAGAGTTTGTTGTTGTTGGAAGTCCACCATGGCAGCTTGATTTCACTTGGGGCTCTGGCTTTGATTCTGTCTGTTACAGCCAAGTGTATACACTTATGCAAGTGATTGTACAAGGCTTTAGTGTAAGCTTCGGCATAGTTACTACTTTCAGTTTGAGGTGGGGCTTGGAATGCATTTATACCTTCATCTAGGAGGGTATAGTGTGCCTTGATGAAGTTTTTTAGTCTGATTTTACCCTTTGTGAGTTCTGGTGTTAGTATCAGTTCAAAGATGACTTATTTGTGGTCAGTTTTAACTAATGAGGGTCCAACAGTTGTAGCAGTGCACCTGTTTGAAATGGTGGTGAGGATTAGATCCCTTGTTCCTCTTGCCGGATTATGGACAATTTGCTGCAGGGCATTTGAATTCACAAAGTTGAGGAACTTTGTGCTAGCGAATTTGGGCTAGAGTAGGTTTCCCACTTGATGGTGGGATAATTGAAATCCCCCATAACCAGTGTGTTCAGTAAAATTTGGATTGTCTGTAGTTTGGTTAAGTAGGCTTTGTGGGTGTCATGACCCATGGAGGGGTATCTATAACTGGCTAGAACTTGAGTGGGGGTGTTACCCACTGTAACCTGGACCTGGAGTAATTCCATGGAGTTATCCAGTCTTAACTAAACGTGAGGTGAATTTATCTCTAATATACATTGAAACACCACCTCCTTTGGTTTTCAAACATTCATTTTGCGGTCTAAAGGTGTGAAAGGCATTGTAACCTTGCAGGGCTGGGGTACTCTGAGGCTTTAAACAAAGATGTTCATCGTGCTATGCTGCTGCAGTCCTCACACTTGGGTTATCTTGCCGTCAGGCGGTCCCTGCAGTCGGCCTGAATTCCAAAGCCTTGGTCCGGCGTCGGTTGTCGTCGCTTCTTCGCTGACGTCAGTGCGGCAGGGGTATAAAAGAGGCAGCCGATGCCATTTTCTCCAGTCTTTCTTGCCACGCGGTTCCCGAAGCCGAAGCAGTTCACAAGTGCCGGTCGGCCAGCTCCTGAGATTTTCGAACAGAATTTCAGCCGAACTCTTCTATAAAGCTAAGTACCCCGTTGGGGAAACTTTTCTTGCCTCAGACCGATGTCAGACAAAGTTAATAATTGTATTTCTTGTGGGAAGCAAATACCTCATAAGGATTTCCATTCCTATTGTATTCCTTGCCTAGGCCCAGACCACGACGTTTCTGATTGTCGGTTTTGCGCTAGATTAAATAAATGCACTATTAAGCGTCGGGCTGATACCGCCCGACATTATTTTGGCAGAAAATTCAACTACATCATGTCGTCGGAACCTCCGACAACCGCTATTTTTAAAAAACGCAAGGACAAAGACAGGCAGCCTAGACCTAGACCAGATACTGAGGTCTCGGTTAGGCCTGCCGCCGGATCTTCGGTATTCAGTGAGGCGCCTACGCAGCCCCTGACTACCGCAGACTTAGAAAATGCGACTACCTCTCAGACAGAATCTACTGGGCCACTGGAGCCAGTTCCTCCTCAACTCGCGGACGCCAGCCCTGGTGACGATCCGGAGACTATGGACAGGCCTTCGGTTTCAGAAGGCGTCTTTGAACCGACGACTCTCTCCGTTAAGTCATATGCTAGGCTTTCAAAGGTTAAGAAACCGGGTCCACAGACTCCACAGGCCCCTATGCCTAAAAAACAAATGCTCAAAATGGCGGAGGACCTGATTACCCTTATCAGAGGTTCCCAACCCCCTCCTGACAAAAGGCCTAGACTGGAGGAAGATTTACCTCCTTCTGACCAGGAATCCATTTCCTCAGCAGACTCTGAGGAACAGGACGACCCCTTCCCTCTCTATGAAGACTCAGATGCTGAGGAATCTATTACATCTGTTTCCTCCCCTGAAGACTTCTCTTTTGGGGAAACCCTGCACACCATGAGAGAGCATTTCCACTGGGAAGGACAAGATTACTCTGACTCCAAGAAAAGACTCCGTGAGTTTCTTCTTCTACCTCAGCATAGACCCTTAGCCATTCCTCCTGTTTTAGACATTCTGGATGATGTCTACACTGAATCCACTCTAAATCCAGATTCCTTACCTCCAGCACCACCTAAACCAGACAGATACTACCGAGTCCCTGACTCTCACAAGTTTTTATATAAAAGCCCTGCTGCAGACCCAGAAACCATTTCCCAGGGTCCCAAAGGGGTTAAGGCCTCCACTGCTAAAAATCCACTACCTGCGGAAAGAGATTCCAGGGCATTAGAAAGATGGGGGAAAAAAGTGTATACCTCTACCACTTTGGCCATGAGGGCATTAAACTGCCAATTCCACATGATTAAATACAAGCAGTACTTGCTTACTCAGTTAAAACAGAAAAAGATCCCTCAGACAGACCAACTAGATTTCAAAGAGATGCAGGATTTGTTGCATGCAGCAGAACAAGTGGGAAAACATACCTTGCAGTGTGGTTTTGATTCTTTGGAGGCCTCATGTAGAGCAGCGGTCACAAACTCCGTAATACGTAGACATGCTTGGCTAAAAGAGCAGACCCTACCAGAACATGTCAAAGCAAAGTTACTGGATGCTCCACTGCAAAAGGATGCATTATTTGGTGTCAAAGCAAAGGAAGTTTTAAAGAAAATGGAAGAAAAGGCAAAATCAATGCAAACAGTTAAAGATTTTTTACAGGTGCAACCTCCTCGCTTCAGCAGAAACTGGCCGTCAAAAAACTGGTCCTTTCCTGCTTCATACAGACCCCAAAGGGGCAGGTACAGACGCCCTAGGGGCAGAGACCAGGCACAAGGTACCTTCAGGCCTAGACAATGGCAAACAACAACTCAAAGAGGGGGAGACAACAGATCTCAACCCTTCAGAAAACAAACTCAATGACTTTCCTCTTCGCCTGCCAAACAAAATTGCCCAGGCAGCACCTCTAGGAGGAAAGCTGGCTCTTTTTCCACAAAATTGGCACATCATAACAAAGGACAAATGGGTTCTGGATATTATTACCCAAGGCTACAGATTTCATTTTCACACTTTACCACGGATGAGAGGCATGCCAAATCTGCCAACAAACCAATGGGCAGAGGCACAAAAGCAAATTTCAGCTCTCATGAACATGAAGGCAATTCAAAAGGTACCTGCAAAAGAGCAGGGTCAAGGATTTTACTCAAGACTGTTTCTAGTACCAAGAAAGGACAAAGCCTGGAGACCCATCTTAGACCTTTCAATTCTAAACACGTACCTGGACATTCCCAAATTCAAAATGCTCACACTACAGCAGCTTCTTCCCGTGCTGGGCAAGGAGTCTTGGCTGGTAACATTGGACCTCCAAGAGGCATACCTGCATGTCCCTATCAGACAAGATTGCAGAAGATACCTCAGATTTTTGGCAGGCACAAAGCATTATCAATTCTCTGCATTGCCCTTTGGCTTATCTACTGCGCCCAGAGTATTCATGAAATACATGGCATCAGTAATTGCATACTGCAGACAACGAGGAATACAAATTTATCCATATCTGGACGACTGCCTGATCCAAGCGGACAGCAAAGACATCCTACTACAGCATCTGGCATTTGTAACAAAGTTACTAAGTTGCCTAGGGTACACAGTAAACAAAAAGAAATCAAAACTAATACCCTCACAAGAAATAATTTTCCTGGGTGCCAGCTTGAATACAACGGCCCAGATGGCTTACCTCACGCCAGACAAGCAAAAACAACTGGCTCAGTACTTCAAAAAGATGGCAACTTCTACCCAGCTCACTGCAAGGAAATTCCTGCAGGCATTGGGGTACATGGCATCCTGCATTCAACTAATTGCATATGAAAGACTGCATATGAGAAAACTACAATGGTACCTGAAAAGTGTATGGTCCCAACACAGACACAGCCTCGAAGCAAGTATAACTCTCATTCCCTGCCTTCAGAAAGAGTTTCTATGGTGGGCTCAAGCATGCCAAGCAAACAAGGGCCTGCCTTTTGTCTCACCTCCAGCAAACCAAACCTTGAGAACAGATTCATCAGACTATGCCTGGGGTGCACACATGGCAGGACAATGCATACAGGGCAAATGGTCTGCAAACCAAAGGCAACTACACATCGATCAAAAGGAGATGCTAGCTGTAAAAATTGCACTAACAGCCTTCAAGGACCTCTTGCATCCAGGACAACTTCTAATAAGGACGGACAACACCACAGTTATGTGGTACATAAACAAACAAGGAGGAACACACTCCTATCCACTATGCAGACAGGCAATGGACTTGTGGAACACAGCATTAACTTACCAAGTACAACTGCAAGCACAATTCCTGCCAGGAAAGGAGAACATATTGGCAGACGAATTAAGCAGAAATCTGACAGACCCTCACGAGTGGAGACTACACCCGCAAGTATTCTCAATGATAACTCAAAGGTGGGGACCACCAGACATAGATCTGTTTGCCTCAACCAACAATTGCCAGCTACAAAAATTTTGCACAAGGACTTATCATCCCCTGACCTGGAAAGTGGATGCCCTATCATTCAGTTGGGCAGCATTGTCAGTCTACACCTTCCCACCTCTGCTTCTACTGACCCAGGTATTACTGAAAGCCAGATCAGAGAGACCACAGATGATCCTCATTGCTCCAGACTGGCCACATCAACACTGGTACCCACTACTACGAAACTTGGCTCACAGCCCTCCATGGATCTTACCTCAATTCCCTCTGCTGTTAACCCAACAAAACTCTCAGATCCTTCACAGTCAACTAAGGACCTTAAATCTAGCTGCATGGAAAATACCTTAAATTATCAAACAACACTTTTCTCAAAGGACGTCCAAAATGTCATTTTGGAGGCCAGGAGGCCCAGCACCAGAAAAACTTACTCAGACAAATGGAAAAGATTTTGTGTATGGAGCCAGGCCAAAAGCCTAAATCCTGGCATCCCAAATATTCCGCACATACTCCAATATCTAGCTGAGATGCTACACAAAGGCCTTTCCTTCTCATCCATAAAGATCCATGCTTCAGCCATTTCAGCTCATTATGATACGGTTCCTCCCATTTTCTCTCATCCTTTGCTAAGACAGTTTCTCAGAGGGGCAAAAAATATAAGACCCCCCAGAAAACCACCAACTTCAACTTGGGATCTAAATTTTGTGCTGGAAAAATTAACACTTCCTCCTTTCGAACCAGCCTTTTCAGCAGAGCTTCAATATTTGTCATGGAAAACAGCCCTGCTGCTGGCTATCACCTCAGCACACAGAGTCTCAGAACTGCAGGCTCTTATGGCAGTGGAACCTTTCATCATTTTCCATCAGGACAGAGTATCTTTATGCACCAACCCTTCCTTCATGCCAAAGGTAGTATCCAGTGTGGCTCTCAATCAGACCATACACTTGCCCACCTTTTATCCAAACCCACAAAATAAAGGAGAAAGACTCCTTCACTCTTTGGGCATTCACAGACAGTTACGTTACTATTTGGACAAGACAAAGGCCTTCAGAAAATCTGACCAACTCCTTCTGTCCTGTGCACCAGGCTCAGAAGGAAAGGCTATTTCAAAACAGACCATCTCCAAATGGATAGCACAATGCATCCACTTTTGCTACTCACACCATGGGAAAGCAGTGCCTGTTAGTATTAGGTCTCACTCTTCCAGGGCTACAGCAACCTCAGCAGCCTTCCTCCGAGGAGTCCCAACAAAGGACATTCTGGAGGCAGCTACCTGGAGTTCAGTGCACACCTTCACCAAGCATTACCACCTTCCTCTGTACTCAAAAACCAGAGCTGGGTTTGCCACTGCAGTTTTGCAGGGCATCTTAGCTGCACCTAACCCAGTTTAGTTCCTACCACCCAACCATAGCTTTGGGACTCTACCCAAGTGTGATGACTGCAGCAGCATAGCACGATGAACATAGTACAGTTTTGTACCTACCATAAATGTAGATGTTCGAGTGGTTATACTGCTGCAGTCCAGGTTACCCTCCCTCCATCCCCTCTACCTAACAAGGCTTTTATTATACCTCCATGTACATCAACCTTTGGGATGCATGTCTATGTGGTGTATTTGCTTACAACTAATACTATTGTTTTTCACTAAGATATGTTTTGCAAGCTTATTATTTTGCCTTCTTAGTTTGGGGCACCTGACATCTGGAGCAAGAAAAACTGAAGAAAATGGCGTCGGCTGCCTCTTTTATACCCCTGCCGCACTGACGTCAGGGAAGAAGCGACGACAACGACGCCGGACCAAGGCTTTGGAATTCAGGCCAACTGCAGGGACCGCCTGACGGCAAGATAACCCAAGTGTGATGACTGCAGCAGCATAACCACTCGAACATCTACATTTATGGTAGGTACAAAACTGTACTTTTCTGTGATTGCACAGACATCTACATCTTCTAGTAACAGAAGTGTTTTCAGGGAGTGCAGTTTTTGGTTTAAGCTCCTAACATTAGCAGTATGACCCTTATTTTGTTCTGATTGGTTAATTTCATGTCAGTAATGTTGTTTTTGAGACCTTGCCTAAAATAGGCACTATGAGGCAGGCAAGAGCCTTTGGCAGCAGCCGAAAGCCTAGGTGTGCCAAGTGCAAACTGGCTTTGGCAATGCAGCGAAGTTTATTGACCATATTTTCCCAGGCAGACAGGAACTGGATCCCCCTGGAATGACACCACAAACTAAGCCAGTTATTGAAATGAATCATTTTTTTGTTTATACTGTGACATCATTGTAAGTGAGGGTAGTATGCTGCTCAAGACTAGGGACATACCTGCCTGGAACACATACTCCTAGAGAGTTCAACCATATCTGTCTTCATATAGTCCATTGGGGTACATCTCAGGTCATTCACACCAACATGAACTGTGACAGAGTCACAACGGTACTTGTTGCTGAGAGACCTTTGTGCATGCATGATTTGGCGAATCCTGGCACCAGACAGGCAGCTAACCGTGACTTTCTACTTGTCCAAACTGGTGAGTGGGATATCTATGTGTCTCACTATTGAGTCTCCAATGACAAGAAAATGTGTGTTTTGAGTGTTACGACTTATGGGCTTGGTGAGTGTAGCAGACTTGTGTTTTGGAGATCTCTGGTGTTTCATTTTGCGAGAGAACCTCCGCGTATGTGGATTTATGAGCTACGACTACCCTGCAGACACTCCCTTTTCCCCCTCTTTCCCTTCACCTGTCCAGTGCTCACGGGGTTTGAGAAAGCATCACCCAAGACACTTGGGTACTTTCCATAATCAAAAAAGCATATTTCATGGTTTGGCACTCCACCCCCACTTTCAGGGGCATCCCTCAACCCGCACAGGAGCAGTTACCCCTCTTCCCAAAACTCCTTTTGGAGCTTCGGCAACAGGGCTCCATTCAAAAGTTTCCTCAATCCTCAAGGGGAAAAGGCTTATATTCAAGAATGTTCCTTGTACCCAGAAAGGATGGCCCCTGGAGACCAATATTGGATTTATCCCGTCTCAACACCTTCCTAAAGGTTCCTACCTTCAGAATGTTAACACTCCAAACATTATTCCCCCTTATTTTTCCACAAGGATACATGGCTAGATATAAAAGATGCTTACTTTCACATCCCCATTCACCTCAGGTTCAGGAAATTCTTACATTTTTCTGTTGGTTTCTGGCATTTTCTGTTTCCTGCCTTGCCCTTTGGTCTTTCTACAGCACAAGGGTATTCACAAAATGCCTGGCTCCAGTAATTGCACACTGCAGACTTTTGGGCATCCAGATCTTCCCATACCTGGATGATTTGCTTTTACAGGTGCCAAATTCACACACAGTACTCCAAAACTTGGAGACCATTGTTTCCCTCCTCGGGAAACTGGGATTCACCACCAACTTCAAGAAGTCAGTCCTCACTCCTTAACAGGACCACATATTCCACGGTTGTTGAATACAGATAGACATTATGAGAGTATCACTTCCACCTCATAAGGTGCTAGACCTTCAGTCCTTCTTTCACTCCCTTCTTCCCTTAACTCACATCACAGCTAGGGAGTTCCTCAGGGTGCTGGGATTTATGGCTTCTACCATCCCCATGGTACCACTGGCAAATCTCCACACAAGATAATTCCAGTGGTTCCTCAGATCAGTGTGGATACAGCATTCTCACCTCACCCACGAGAATACTAAGTCCCCCTCATTCCTTGTCTAAAGAGGGAACTACTCTGGTGGATACGTCAGATAGACCTAAGTCCAGGTGTACCCCTGCATCCTCTTTCTGCAGTCCTAGAACTCTACACAGATGCATCAGACTTGGGCTGGGGAGCAGCCTTGGTCAAATTCACAGTTCAGGGAATGTGGATCCCGTCCCAAAAATCAGAACACACGAACATCAGGGAAATGTGAATATTGCTATTAGCTCTACAAGCATTTCAACCTCTCCTTTGGCCAGGTCCTCTACAACTGTTCATAGGCAACAGTCCTCTGATATGACGGGAGGGCAAATCCTATTTCTTCTGCAGTTTGGCTGTTCTGGTATGGGAATTTCTGGCCCAACACCAAATGTCTATTCGGGCAGGGTACATTATAAGCAGATCCTGACTCAATCCCATGAGTGGATGCTTCACAGGGACATGTTCCTGGATATAGTCCACCAGTGGGGAATTCCTCAAATAGACATATTTGCCTCCCTCCTGAACAGACAACTTCCAAAATTTTGTGCCAGAGTCCAGTCCTCTGGTTTGGAAAGTAGATGCCCCCTCCTTCTTTTCGAAGGGGATGTTTTTGTATGCATACCCTCCTCTTCCTCTAATACCAAAGGTCCTGTTCAAGATTTGACAAGACCAAGCAAAAATCTTGCTAATGACTACCTTTTGGCCAAAACAGCACTGGTTCCCCCTCCTTCTACATTTAGACAAGGGACATCATCACAAGTTACCCCATAAAGTGGCCTACTCACACAGAACAAAGGATCCCTAATACACCCACATCTGTCAACCTTATGGCTGACACTGTGGGTGATAGGATTTTAATCCCCTTCAGATGCCTGTTCTCAGAGGACATGCTCAGGATTTTGCAGGAGGCCAGAAAACCCAATACAAGAGAATCTTATGTTTCCAAGTGGAAAAGATTTTCACTGTGGTGTCTCTGTAAGAACTATGACCCACTGACAGTTGGAATCCCAGTGGTTCTGTCTTACTTGTGTGAATTGCTCTCTACTGGCTTGGCTTACTCCTCTGTCAAATCATGCGTCAGTTATTTCTGCCTGTCTGCCTCTTTCTTCCCCTCTGACATCCAGATTTGAGGTGAAACAATTCCTTAAGGCCATCCTTCACATTAGGCCTCCCAGAAAACATATTGCTCCTCCTTAGGACCTTAATTTTGTCCTAGAAAAACTGACCCAGGCACCTTTTCAGCCTCCCTCAAATATTGCTCTTGGAAAACTGTATTACTAGTGGCTTTGACCTCGGCCAGAAGGGTGTCAGAGCTCCAAGCCCATATGGCGGTGCTTCCCTTCTTGGTATTTCATAAGGATAGGGTATCCTTGAGAACAAACCCTTCTTTTATGCCAAAAGTGGTTAATGAGTTATCCCTTAACCAATCCATCTTATTACCTATCTTCTTCCCTTCTCCACAAAACGACCGTGAGAAGGTACTAAACTCCTTAGATGGGCACAGGTAACTTAGGTTTTATCTGGACAAGATTAAAGCTGTTAGGAAATCTGATCAGCAATTTGTGAACTTTCATCCCAGGGCTCTGGGTTTACCCATTTCCAAGCAAACTATTTCTTCTTGGATTTCAAAGAATATTTGCATTTGTTAGGCACTCCATGGAAAGAGTCTGCCTTCACCCATGAAAGCCCACTATACCAGGGCTGTGGCTTCCTCTAAGGCATTCTTCAAGGGCTTAGATAACAATGCCGTCCTTGAAGCAGCCACCTGGTCTTCTGTCTATACCTTTACCAAGCACTACAAACTGGATGGTATTTCCAGAGCCAGAGCTGGCTTTGCCAAAGCCATTTTACATGGCTTCGTGAGCTCCTCTGCTCCTTTTTCCTCCCTTCCTTCTTGAGCCTTGGCACTTTCCCCTCAGGTTAAGAATGCTGCAGCAAGTGAATAAGACATAGAATAGTTGTGTAAAATCTTACCATAACCATAGATGTCCTTCTCTGCGCTGCTACAGTATTCTACCCCTCCCTCCTTTCCCCCTGGACTGTTGTTCTACTTGGATGTACTGACCTTCTATATCCTTAGTCTGGCATGCCTCCTGGGGCATTCAATTCTGAGGATGGTACATGCATACGATATTTTTATAGCCTATGTTCGAGAGCAGCCTACATGCGACCTCCCACGTACTCTACAGTAGTATATGACTTTTGTAACAAAACAAGTAACAAAAACACTGGAACACACAGAGGAGAGTACACCAAAAAGTTTAGTTTTTAGCGCAGTTAATCCTTTATTATTTGCTATTCATCCGTAGATGTCATCAGAAAACATTTAAAACATAATACTGTTTGAAGCTTATATACCATAAAGTCACCAATAAAAAACAATCAAGTAAATTAAATAATATGAGTATAAAGCAATTATCAGCCAATTAAAGAGGCTGTCTTAAAAAGCCTAATAAATACACATTTATATTCTTTGCCAACCAGATATTAAATAACCAATTTTTTGTCTAATAAAGAACACATTATATTTACATTGTCACTGAGGCCAGGAGAATTATAGGCCGACAAATGTATTTGCCACTCAGCTTCCCTTTTTTCTACCAAATTCTTAAAATTGCCACCCCTCAAATCTTCCTTTACAAAATCCATGGTGGTAAAGGAAAACTTTTTGTAAGCAGAACAACACACAGAATGTTTATATAAAGCATTGTTCTCATTTTTAATCTTAATTGCATATAAGTGTTCCTTAATCCTCTTGTTCATACTTCTGGTGGTCATGCCCACATAAAAAGCTGGACACCCACAACATAATGCGATGTAGACCACACCAGAAGTATTACAACTAAACATGCCAGGAACTCTGATGTTATAATCAAGATGCTCTAACGTCACATAGGGACCCTCATGTATGTATCTACAAATCTTACAACTGTGATAGATACCAAAAACTTTTTGTGTAGGGGGTGGAGTTAACTTGGAATCATCACGTTCCAGCAACTGCTTAAGGTTGCCATGCTTTTTGTACACAAAATTGGGAAGACCACCTAACACCTTGGCCAAATCATCATTTCCCATTATAACTTTCCAGTTATTACAAATGATATTTTTTATAGCAACATTATCCCATTGCTGCTCTTTTTGGTGAAGCCATGCATAAGTATGGGAGAAAATTCATGTGACCTTTTTATATGGATTTCATCAACTAAGTTGTCCAGTAATCCAATAGGTTAACCCCTTTCACAAAACAAATTAGTGATGAAGCTTATTTCATTTTCAAAACCACAATCTAGACTAATCATACGTGAAGCCCTAATAAATTGACCATGTGGAATATTCTTCTTTGTGTGCATTGGGTGACTGCTTTTAAAATGCACATAACTATTGGAAAATCTATCTTTGCGATGTGTATGGCTGACAAAAGTATGTTTGTTAATGCCTCAACATAAATCAACATCTGAAAAACGCACCCTATTCCCACGGTCGCCTAAAAACATTTAAAAAAAAACAGAACCATTATTTAAAACTCATAAATTCACATAAGTTGAAACCATTTCCTTAACAATAAAAAATAAATCATATATAAACCTGCGGTAAAAAATTATGTTATAAAATGGAAACTTAACTAAAATCTCCATCTCCCACCAACCTAGTACTAAGTTGGCATAAATGGGGCCTACTGTGGCCCCCATGACTACACCTTTTAACTGTTTAGAATATTTCTTATTAAAAATAAAGAAGCTGTTTTCTAACAATATCTAAGAAAAACAAGTAAGTACCAATACTTCGATCATCAGTGGTAGTGTATTTGCTTAAGAAATTCCTGACATATCCCACCCACTCACCTTGAGGAATACTAGTGAACAATGAGATCCCGTCAACAGTAAACATAAAATAACCATGTTCACAATGTGCCTGTTCCAAATGAAATGATTTAATTTGATTTAAAAAGTCCCTTGAGTCACAAATATATGATGGCAATAGCCGAACCAGTGGATTCAAGCTGTGGTCCAAGTACAAAGAAATACCCTCCATACTACTGCCAGAAGCAGAGACAGTGGGTCTAAAAGGGGGGGCGGGGGGGGGGGGTTGGTTGTACTTTTATGTAATTTTGGAAAACCAAATAGTAATCCAACTTTCGGATTTTCTACATATAAAAATTGTACAGATCTACATCAATGTCATTACACATAAGGAGATTGTATCACCCATAATGTATGGAAGCATTATTTCTTAGAATATCTTGCCAAAATACTTCTAAATATTCTTCCCTGTTTTTCAACATATCTTCCATAGCAATGACTACTCCACCCCCCTTATCTGCTTTCATAAATCTCATATCAGTACTAGCTCTGTGTTCAGCCAACGCTTTTCTTTCATCATTATCCAAGTTATAAAGTGAATGTCTATTTTTGTTCTTTAAACACATCCTAATGTCATTCTCACAGCATGTTTCAAAAGTTTTAATTGTGTGCAATAATGTTGGGTTATATTCTGATGGTCTACTCAAACACTTTTTTATCTGAACATCTTTCAAAATGTATTTTACATTTAACTTTCTCGTGAAAAGTTTTAATTCCAGTAAAGTTTTTGTGACATCACTCCTTTTGCTTGGTAGAAAATTAAAGCCTAACTGCAAAATTCTGCAGTGAGTGTCAGTGATAAAGTCCGAAAAATTGTAAACAACAGTATTGGAACTCACTGACTTATCATTCGCAGTCAACATTTACTTCCTCAACTTCTCCCTCTGATCCTTGTTGAATAGCTGCTGCTCCTCATTGATACATAGTTTTTTGTAGAAGCAGAAGAGGGGTTACTACATTGGAAGAAGCCCCTTTTTTTCATTGTGATTCAGAGATCGTAATGGGAGCTCAGGTATATCAATGGTGTATGTAGAATTAATCACAGCTTCAGCAGGTCTTCCCTTGAAACCTTGGTGGTTGATATCATTTCTTCTCTCAGCCAGTTTTAAAGCGATAGCAGCCGTATTAGAACCATCGGAGGCATCATTACTAAGATCAGTATTTTTAACAGTCACAGAATCTCATGTGTTGTTAGAAACAAAGAAGAGGAGCCATTTGGTCGTACCATCTCCTCATTCACAGGAACCGAAAACTTCTAAAGGCCAGGTTCATACTGAACTGAAGACTTAATCTAAATTGGCACTGACAGCTGTCTCAGCACCGGAGCCTAAGACCTCCTCCATGGTGTTGTCCTTGACTACGGGACTGACTACTACAATCACTATGGTACCACAGACCCTCTGGGCACCAACAATAGCTTCCCCATTGAAACTGGCCCCTTCACCTCCATCACAACCTTTATGGTCATTCGACTACAGTGACGAAGGTCGAAACCCTAGCCAGGACTTAATATTCCCCGTCTGTTGACCCCTTTCTTGGACAACGGCTCAGTCCCTTTATTGACTGACCAGAATTTCCATTGGGGATGTCCATTTGTTCCATCAGGAGCCTTTCGAAGCTTGATGTAGTGAGACTTGTGGATCAGCTCTTAGCGGGCAGAGGAATCCCAACCTCATCTAGGACCTCCCTCCCACCCAGAGCCGAGGTCTTTTCTCTACAGACTCCAACTTATCTTCCTCCTTCAACCTCCCTGCAGGATTTGGAGCCCTCGATGCAGATGCCCCACCCAGTGCCAGCTTCTTTGGTACTGTTGGTGGATCTCACCATAGTGCCGGAACCTACTCTGTGGACCTTGGGTCACTCAGAGCCGACCCACCCATGGAACCATGACTTGGCTGCCGGCACCAGAATCCCTAGTATGACGCCAATTTTTTTTCCACGATGCCATCTACGGTTCCCGTTGCTTTGACAGCTTTGAGTCCTCTCGCGGCTCCTTCTCTGGAGGTGGGCTCATTGGAGCAGGGTGTGACCCCAGTTCTGAGGTTATATTTTGTTCGGTTCCAGGCTCCCATCCCTCTTCAGGCAGGTCTGAATTCCAGATTATGGAGAGAGTGCTCACCTCAGCAGGTTCACAGTTGGCACCTTCGGCACCAGAATGTCATATATATGTGTTTTCTGGCTTGCAGCTGTCACAGTCTACTACACTGGGGCAACAGGTACAGGAGCAGCAAGATAACATACCACAGGGTACCCTCTCTTTGGAGTCCTCTTCAGACCTCCCTCCTGATGAGCCATCCCATAAGAGATCATGCAAGAGGAAGCATGTTGATTCACCAGAATAATCTCTCACTGAAACGGATTACAATGAAGGAGAAGGGATTCCACAGTCACCCCCTGAAGATGTCACCATTGGAGACATACTAGAGATCTTAAAGCAGAGGGGTGACTGGAAGCTCATCCAGAAGATCAGCTCGACTGGTCCAAGGCTTTGGCAGTAGATGCTGTGGTGGTGGCGGTGGCCACAAAGAAGGAACTCGCAGAGAAGAGTCCTATTGTCCATCTACCAAACCAAGAGTCTCGGACGTTGGACAGATTAGGGAAGTGGGTTTATGCTTCAATGACCTTTGCCATATGGTCATTGAATTATTTGGCACATTTTACCTGTCTTCAAAGGGACCTGATTATTGTACTCTCAGGAACCTTAGTAGGAGCAGTGTCTGACAAGGTATGCGACAAGGCTGCCTCCCAGCTTGCCACCCTAGAGTCCATCTCTAACTCATCCATGCGGTTGATTGCATGTACAACAGAAGAGGCGGCCAGAGCAGCAGGTGCAGACGTTGTCATGAGACATTACACCTGGATGCACTTGTGCAACTTCGCTGACCTCTTCAAGTGTTCCTTCATCCCGCTTCCATTGATGCTTCTTCTCTGTTTGATCCAAAAATTAAAGACACATTAGCCAGGTGTGTGAAGGACGGAAAGACCCTGTCTGCTGTGGGCAAACATTTTTTCCACTCCTCAACAATCCTTTTCCAGGAATCAGAGTAGTGGAAAGATGTGGTTCAGGAAGTCCCAAGGGCCGTTTCATGACACACGTGGCAAGTTTTCCCCCCAGGACAGAGAGGGGAACTCATCAGAAAGACACCCCTCCCTTGGCAGAGGTGGCCCGCTTAACCAGGGCTCCAGGAATTTCTTCTCTGGGCAGCCCTGTCAGTG
Organism: Protopterus annectens; assembly: GCF_019279795.1. Taxonomy (NCBI): domain Eukaryota; kingdom Metazoa; phylum Chordata; order Ceratodontiformes; family Protopteridae; genus Protopterus; species Protopterus annectens. Next base: position 33,134,617 of record NC_056728.1, on the reverse strand, counting down.
CTCCGGAAGAGCGGCCCGATTGCTTGCCTCTGGAAGCAGTCGGGGGACGATTCTCTGTGCACCACTTAGCCTGGCATTCAATAACATCAGATTCCTGGATGCAGACGTTAATTACCACATGTTACCATATCCCCTTCAGTCTTTATCCAAGGCTGTGTAGGCAAATCCCAATGTTCCACCAATCAGAGGGAGGCAACAGCTCATGAAATTCTAAAGCTGCTTGAAAAAATAGTCATTCAAACATTCCCACCAGACCAAATAGGATCTGGATTCTACTCAAGGTTTTTTTTAGTGCCAAAAAAGACAGTGGACCTCAGTATCTTGAAGAAGTTTGTCAAGCAGGCAAAATTCCGGATGGTCACAGTTCAGTCTGTCATTCCATTTCTGGAAGAAGACGATTGGATGTGCTCGGTAGATCTTCAAGATGCGTTTTACCACATAAAAATGGACAAACCCTCCAGAAGATATCCCTGCTTCTGTCTGGGAGCCAATCATTACCAATTCCGGGAGCTACCCTTTGGTCTCACCACAGCCCCCAGGGTGTTTACAAAATGTATGGCAGTAGTAACAGCTCACTTGAGACTGCAAGGATTCCGGGTGTTCTGTATTTAAACGATTGGCTCCTTTCTGCCCCACCAAGTGTCTACTGCTTCATGCCTTAGACTACAGTCAAAAACTGGCAGAGATCTTAGGCATCTCAGTAAACAAGGAGAAGTCAAAACTGGCACCCAGGCAAAGCTTAGAATTCATTGGAGCTACATTTGACGTGAGATCCTGTCTGGTTGCTCATCACCGATTACAAAGGTTAAGATCCCAGCTCCAAGAAATACTCTCTCAAGACATATAGTCCCAGCTTGCTTAATCTTACAGCTACTAGGGTCAATGGCAGCGACAATCACCGAAGTTTCCCTGGCGAATTTCCACATGAGACTGCTTCAGTGGCTGCTAGCGTCACAGTGGACTCTGTTAACACACTCCAATCTGCATAACTGTTGCAAACAAGATCTGAATTAGTGGATGAAGCCAGAACAGGAGCTATGGAGTCGCCCTTTTTCACCCCCTCAGCCCAAGGCCGTAGTGGCCATGGCCACATCCCTGGTGGGGTGGGGGGGGGGCATTTTCAGGGTAAAATAGTCCAAGGCACTTGGTCCCCCTTAGAGGCCAATCTGCATATCAATGTCCTAGAACTGAGGGTGGTGCTTCTAGCATTGAAAGGATTCCAATCTGCCCTTCTGCAATTGCCATCCAGTCAGACAACATGTCGGTCGTCTGGTACACCAACAAATAGGGAGAAACCAGATCCTATCCCTTTTGTTGAGAAGCCCTGAGAGTATGGCAATGGGTGATAACTTCCAACGGCTTTCTGATAGCAGTGCACATTCCTGTGAATTCCAATGTGATTGCACGCAAACTGAGCAGAGACATACTCCTGCCTCATGAGTGGTCTCTCAATCCCATAGTAGCGTTGGGGGTTTTTCGTCACTGGGGTCAGCCTTGCTGCGATCTTTTGCATCTCCCATGAATCACAAATGCAGCAGCTACTTCGCCCTAACCCCCCCCCCCCCCCCAGGGGGAGTCACCGAGGGATGCTCTGATGCATGCTTGGCCCCTGGGACTGGTTTTTGCTTTTCCTCCTTCTCCTCTGATACCACAGTTTTTGAAGAAAGTGCAATGGTTGAAAACCAAATTAATCCTCATTGCACCCTATTGGCCCCGTCAAGTCTGGTTTCCCTTTCTATACTACTGGCTTACCATAAACCATCCACCAGGAAACTTTATCATAGTAAATGGAACAGATTTGTGATCTGGTCTCAAGAACAAAGACTTGACCACTTTTCAGCCCCGATTCATAAAGTCTTAGAATATTTGTCAACTTTGCTCCAGTAAGGAGCCTCAGCTTCTACTATCAGAGTGCATTTAGCAGCTATCTCAAATTTCCATAATGGCTTCAATGATTTTTTTTCTGTGATATCTCACCATCTCTGCAAAACCTTCTTAAAGGGAGTCATGCATTTAAAACCACCCTTTAAAGAACCCATTGAACCTTGGAGTTTGACATTAGTCTTACAAACTTTGGTTCGTCAACACTTCGAGCCAGCAGCCACCTGTGGTATAAAAGTTTTGTCTTGAAAGACCTTATTCCTCGTAGCCATCATCTCATCCAGGAGAATATCAGAATTACAGGCCTTGTTTGTAAAGTGCCCATACATCATTTTTCACAGAGAGAGAGTATCCCTTCTGACTAACCCCACTTTTCTACCCAGAGTTGTCTCAGATTCAAATATTAACCAGTCCATTGACCTGCCAGTTTTCTTCACAAACTATTCAAACAAAGGGGAATATTGTTTGCATTTGTTGGATGTGCATAGGCAATTATGCTTTTACTTAGAAAGGACTAAACGTTTCAGAAAATTGGATCAACTGTTCCTGTCCTTTCAGGTCCTAGATTAGGAAAGCCAGTTTCCAAAGTCACTTTGTCAAAATGGTTGAAAGATTGCATCACCTTTGTTTAGCTACAAAATAAAATGAGTCTATCAGCTAAAGTCAAAGCTCACTCCACCAGATCAGTTTCCACTTCAGTAGTCTTTCATTCAAGAGCCTCTATGGATGACATTTGAGCAGCAGCTACTTGGGCTACCACTCATACATTTATCACTCATTACAAATTGGACATGGTCTCCAGGGGAAGAGCATCCTTTGGCTCAATGGTGCTCAGGAATATCCTTCCATAGAGCCTCCCATAAAGTAGCTAGGGACTCTGTCCCAATTGTTCTGAATGAGTGAAGATTGACAACATCAGATAAAGAAGTTATGTTCTTATCATAAAGTTCCATCTGTGTTGTCAGTCTTCATTCATTCTTGACATCCCACCCTCCTACCCCCCTCCAAAGACTCCTGGAGGTTTGTAACTAGTTCTGGTTCTATGATAGAGCAGTTGCTCAGACAAAGCTTCCACTTTATTGTTTTTATGGGCAAATGCCATCTGAAGGGAAGGGAAGAGAGGCACTATGGGTAACCTCAAGAGTTTGTGGCTGGCGCAAGCTTGTTTTATCAACCGAGTCTGTTCTGAGGATGGAACCAAAACCCAACTGTCAAGAATAAATGAAGATTGACAACACAAATGGAGCATTATGGTAAGAACATAACTTCTTTTTTTCCATGACTAATGCCCAATAGCATTTTAAGCCTTTTTCAAGTTGTTCTAGAAGGCCGGATAAACTGCTTCTTATCATTTGTCTTTCTGACTGACATACAGTGCCAGAAAACAAATCAAAATTAGTGCTTAACACTGATTTAACATCTTTATAAGAAACATCAGACAGTTTATCATGTTGCAGAGGAACTTGTACAAGTCTCACCTCCATGCAATGAATTACTGAAACCTTCTGTAATGGTTGTGGCCACTAAATTGTCCTTTAATCTAGCCATCAAAACCGTCAACAATTTTTGCATCTCATCCACAGATGTCACTAATTCCTTCAAAACCTTATCGCGGGAGCCAGGAGTGGAATGTAGAGTTAAATTCAATAGCTCATCCTCCGGTGTGCAAGCCAATTTGCAGCAATTTTACGAATTTGGTAGAAAAAAGGGAAGCTGAGTGGCAGATACATTTGTCTGCCTATAATTCTCCTGGCCTCAGTGACAATGTAAATATAAAGTGTTTTTTTTATTAGATAGAAAATTGGTTATTTAATATCTGGTTGACAAAAAATATAAATGTGTATTTATTTAAGAGAAGCTTTGATAATTAGTTTATTACTCATATTATTCAATTTACTTGATTGTTTTTGTTGGTGATTTTATGGTATATTAGCTTCAAACAGTATTATGTTTTTAAGTGTTTCTGATGAAGTCTACGGACGAATAGCAAATAATAAAGGATTAACTGCACTAAAAACTAAAATTTTTTGGTGTGCTGTCCTCTGTGTGTTCCAGTGTTTTTGTTACTTAATAATTGCATAACCTGCACATTTTGTTCAATATCCAGCCCTTTGTGCTCCCATCTTCTTATTTGAAGTTTGATTTTTTTCCCCAATGCCTTCTTATATGTTACCATGGTGACTTGTACCATTTTCTTTAATTATATTGGCAAGTAATTTTATTTGGTCTTTCCACATCATCTCAGACCATATCTCACGCTCAGCTTGAGTGATGTTTATTGATGTAGCCTTCATTTTCCCCTGGTTCATCTTATAGTCTGCTAATTTTCCAGACTTACTTTGTAGCTCCAAAACCTTTGGGATCCCTTCTTGGGTATGTTAATGTGAATAAAATATTGCTTGCGTACAGCAGTATTTTTCTCTGCCTGTCACCCTTTTGCATACTTGGATTTCAGCTCTCCTGACCTGATTTGCCAACAGCTCTAAATATAAGGTGAAAAGTAGTGGGTAGAGAGGGTATCTTTTCCTTGTCTCTCTAAATAACTCAAACTCCTTTGAGAGTCTCACTGTTATTTTATTTCTTCTTTTTCCCCTTTGTATATCATTATCAGCAACTCTAGCCAGTCCTCTGGAAACCCATACTTTCCCAGCATTGAAACAGATATTCTCACTCAACTCTATCAAAGGCTTTCTCTGCATGTATGGGTAATATTGCCAGGTTTATCTCTCTTTCCTGTACTTTTTCCAGTAATGACAGTCTGTTTATAAAATTGTCCAGTGTTCTTCACCTCCAACAAAGCCTGTTTGTCCTTCATGTACTTTTCAGGGAGCTACTTTTGCTAATCTAGTTGACATAAAATATTTATAATCATTATTTAAAATCAATATTGGTGTGTAGGAGCAGAGCATTAGAATCTTCCCGTCTTTGTGAATTACCACAATTACTACCTATTTCCAGGACTGTGGAGGATCAGCACCTTTTAATATCTTGTTGAACATTTCTAGCAAAACTTTTTATTAATTTCACCCCCCACCCTTTTTCCTGCATCTCTATTGGGAAACCACCCATTCCAGGAGACTTCGCCTTTATCATTTTTGAACTTCCCTTTTCACTTTCTCTCTAGTTACAGCCTTGGACAAATCTGCTCTTCTTTCCTCCCCTATATCTGGCAGTTGCCCCATTCCACATAGGCCATTATCTAACACTATTTCACCTTGCCTTTTATCCTGGTCATTATTCATTTTCTCATAGTGCCCCTGCAACTCACCTAGGATTTCACCTAACACCTGTAGTGTCTAACCTGTTCCAGCTTCTTTAAGCTGGCAAATACCCCTCTCCATTTTTCTTTGCCTCAGTTGCATGGCTATTGCCTTCATTAATCTTGGAATATTTGAAAAGTTTATATTGTCTGTCACAACCATCTTCTTCCAGATCCTCTCATCTAGCTATTTTTGTATCCCCTTTCTAAGCTACCTTTCCTTCAATGTCTCATTTGTCTTACTACTTGCCTTTTTCTTTACTCTCTTGCCTTTCTCTTTCCTGTACCTTCTCCATAGCTTCCTTTTTTTAGCAGTCCCACTTGTCCATTTTAGACTGTTATCCTGCCCATTAATTTACCTATTTCCTTTACTAGCCACTCCATTTTCTGTCTCTTCTTCAGCCAATATCTCTGAAACCTTTAGTGCCTCTGCATATTTTCTTCCCCTTGTACTTACACCTTTATAGCTAATAAGGCATGGTCTGAGATTCTCAATGACTCCTTATTAACTTTCCCTTATTTTATGTTTATTCTCTGTATTAACATACCCCCTATCCAGTCTAGGCCATTCTTTATGGCTACCTGAGTAAACTGCGTATCCTTGATTCCACTCTTCTTCAGTAGTGCTTATCCAGGCATATCTCCATCCCAGATGTTTGTCGTGTTTCACTGTTGCAGTCATCACATTTGAGTTAACCCTGCCAGGGTAGACCTCGGCCGGCCCAAATACCAGAGGCTTAGAATTTCTGCGCCAGTTGCTGTCGCGTCAGGACTGACGTCAGGTCATCAGTAGTATAAAGTAAGGTGCAGCTGATGTCATTACATCAGTCTTTTTTGCCACGGAGCCCGAAGCAGAAGCAGTTCGCACGAGTGCCGGTTGGCCGCTACCCGAGTTTCGTCTTCTGAATTGAAGCTGAAGTCTTCTAAAGCTAAGTACCCCATTGGGGATCCTTTTTCTTGCACTAACCAATGTCAGAAAAAGTTAACAATTGTCTCACCTGTGGAAAGCAAATACCACACCGAGACTTTCATTCTTATCACGTCACTTGCTTAGGCCCAGACCACGACATCCCCCGCTGTCGCTTTTGTGCTTTGTTCAATGCCAGAACTATACATCGTTGGGCCCTTATTGTAGCTAGATACTTTCGCTTACAGTCCTTGAATTCCAATATGGCTTCAGTAAGCCATCAAACAGCACATCTTCCAAAAAAAGTAAGGATAAAGACAGAGATAGACCGCACAGGTCCAAACCTAGCGACAAAGCTTCCATTAAGCTAGTCGTCAGTCCTCCAGTCCTCAGTGAGGTGCTTTTGCAGCCCCTGATGCCCACTTCTGTGGATTTGCATGCCGCTACCGAGACCCTTTCGGAGTCCGGTATCGACTAAGGATCATATGATTGTCTCTCCCTTGGATGGGTCCAGCGCCGCTGAGCAAGCACCGGCTTCCGAGGAAGTACTTCACACTAACGATTCTCAACACAAACCGACAACTTCTTTCATGTCTACCATTCTTTCGAAAACTGCCAAGTTTCTAAGGCCCAGGGTACGAACCACACCCAAGAAAACTGGTGACCCATTCTCAGGCACCTGCTTCCTTGCCTCAGTCTCATATGCTTAAAATGGTGGAAGACCTTATCATGGTGATCAAAGGAAGCCAAGCTACACCTTCCAAAAGAAAAAGAGATTTGTCCCCAGTAGTTTTGTCTGAACAGGAGTCTGATGACTCTGATGCATCTAAATATGAAGACATGCAACCCCTCTCTGCTTATGAGGATTCTGATGCAGAGGACTCCATTCCTTCAGCCTTTCCCCCGAGGACTTTTCCTTTGGGGAAACCCTTCATACCCTAAGACAGCATTTCCAGTGGGAATGTCAGGCCTACCCTCAGTCTACAAAGAGACTCTGGGAATTTTTAGATCTTCCATAGCACAGACCCTTGGCCATTCCCTCAATCCTGGATGTTGTGGACGACGTTTTCCTGGATGTTGTGGACAAAGTTTTTCTGTAATCCATTTTGACTCCTGACACCCTCCCTCCTGCACCCAGAAAAGCTGACAGGTATTACAGAGTCCCTGACTCACACAAATTTCTTTTCAAAAATACTGCTGCTGACCCTGAGGTAATTTCTCAAGAGCCTAAAGGAATTAAAACAACCTCTGCTAAGAATCCCACCCCCTCAGATAGGGATTCCCGAGCACTAGACAGATGGGGTAAAAAAGTTTACACCTCTGCCACTCTTGCTATCAGAGCACTAAATTGACAGTTCCATATGCTAAAATTTCAGCAACATACCATGGAAGTCCCCAAACAAAAAGTGTCTTCCTTTCCTGCTTGTGCAGAATCTAGAGAGTTACAAGAGTTAATGCATTCTGTAAGTCAAATAACTAAACACACCATACACTGTGGTTTTGACGCCCTAGAAGCTTCTTGCAGGGCAGCAGCCACTGGTTCTGTCCTCAGAAGGCATGCATGGCTTAAGGAACAGCCCTTTCCAGACCATGTTAAATCGAAATTGTTGGATGCACCCTTGCACAAAGACTGGCAGTAAGGCAGAGGAAGTCTTAAAAAAGATGGAAGAAAAAGCTAAATCTATGCAGACAGTTAATGATTTCTTACAGGTCCAGCCACCCAGGTTCAGCAAGAATTGCCCTTCCAAGAACTGGTCCTTTCCTGCTCCCACCAGGTCAGTTCAGCCCAGATCCCATGGAAGCAGATCACCCAAACAGCAGCCACAGGGAATGCAGAAATCAAAACAGTGGAATTCCTCCACTTCAAAAACAGGGAGTTCTAAGCCACCCCTTAATGGTAAGAACTCACAATGACTCTGCTCCCCCACCCCCTCCCTCTGCCCACCTTCACTTACCCCTAGGAGGAAAACACTCCTTTCATGCAAGCACCTGGGCCACCATTACCAACGACCACTGGGTCCTCAACATAGTGTCCCAGGGATACAGATTTTCATTCCACACTCTTCCAACGGCGAAAGGATTCCCAGATCTACCTCCAAACCAGTGGGCAGAGGCACAAAAGCAAGTAATTTCCCTGCTGTATATGAGGGCAATAGAGCATGTTCCTGCAGAACTGAAAGGCCAAGGTTTCTACTCCAGACTTTTTCTGGTACCCAGAAAAGAGGGCACCTGGCACCCCATCCTTGATCTATCCATTCTAAACACCTTCAAAATTTAAAATGCTCACCCTCCAGCAACTGCTACCCATGCTCTCCAAGGATGCTTGGCTAGCCACCCTAGACCTAAAAGAGGCCTACGTCCACATTCCTATCAGGGAATCATGCAGGAAATATCTGCATTTCAGGGCAGGTTCTCTGCACTTTCAGTACTCTACACTTCCCTTTGGCTTATCTACTGCTCCCAGAGTTTTCGCAAAATGTCTGGTTCCGGCCATTGCCTTTTGCAGACAAAGGAATATCCAAATTTACCCATGCTTAGACAGCTGCCTAATTCAGGCAGACAGTAAGTAAAAGCTGTTCAAGCATCTGGCCTTCGTAAAGTCCCTACTGACCTCCCTAGGGTACACTTGTCAATGAAAAGAAATCCAAACTAGTACCTACCCAAAGGATTATGTTCCTGGGAGCAAGCCTGGACACAGCATCCCAGATGGCATTCCTTAGAAAAGCAAACTTACCTAACAACATACTTCTCTTAACTAGCCACCAGGCCCCAGTTATCTGCGAGGAAAATTCTGCAAGTTCTGGGGTTCATGGCATCTTGCATTCTACTCATTCCATATGCCAGATTGCATATGAGGAAACTTCAGTGGTACCTAAAAAGCGTTTGGTGTCAACACTCTCAAGACCTGGAAACTCCTATACCCATGATACCTTGCCTCAGGAAAGATTTTCTTTGTTGGGAGCAGCATGCTTCCACAACAAGGGACTACTTTTCTCACCACCCCCCGCCACCCAGACCCTCACCACAGATGCATCAGACTATGCCTGGGGTGCACTCCTGGACAGCAGGTGCATACAGGGCCAGTGGAGCCCACAGCAAATCCATCTACACATCAGCTAAAAGAGATGTTAGCTGTCCAGCACGCATCGACACCTTTCAGGCCCCTTCTCTCCCCAGGGGCTGTACTGATCAAGACAGACAACACCACTGTAATGCTGTATATCAACAAGCAGGGAGGGACTCACTCATACCCTCTATGCAGGCTGGCCATGACCCTTTGGCGCACAGGCTCTGCCATGCAACTCCACCTGTTGGCACAATTCCTGCCAGGTTCTCTAAACTCTTTGGCAAACCACTTAAGCAGAAATCTTCTGGACCCACACGAGTGGCAGCTAGACAAAAGAACCTTCACCCTAATAACTCAGAAATGGATCACCCCAAAGGTCGACCTCTCTACCTCCCACACCAGCCATCAGCTCAGCAAGTTCTGCAGCAGGGAGCATCACTGCCTGGCTTGGAAGGTGGATGCCCTGTCCTTCCTCTGGGACAGTCTATTGGTCTATGCCTTTCCTCCACTACCTTTCATCCCCAGGGTGCTGCTCAAAATAAGGGAGGAAAAACCAAGGACAGTTCTTATTGCTCCAGACTGGCCTCACCAGCACGGGTACCCACTGCTGCGCAGCCTGTCCCCACTGCCACCATGGCATCTCATTGAGACCCCAACCCCCCTGACCCAGAGGGAAGGAGAATTCATTCACCCCCAATTGCAGACCCTCAATTTGGCAGCTTGGCTTATTCCCTAACCACTGATCAATCTGCCAACCTCAGTAAACAGGTTCTAGATGTTATACATGAGGCCAGATGCCCTAGCACTAGAAAGTCTTATGCTGACAAATGGAAAAGGTTCTGCATCTGGATTTAGGCTAAGGGAGCAGATATAGCACAGCCCTCCCCCTCTCTTCCTGGATTACTTAGCTGACCTGCTACATAGTGGTTTCTCTTTTTCCTCTATTAAAGTTCATGCTTCTGCTATCTCTGCTCATTTCCCCACTGAGCAACCCCTTTTCTCACACCCTCTGATTAAACAATTCCTAAGAGGGGCTAGCAACTTGAGGCCACCCAGAAGAGCACCTATCACAGCTTGGGACCTTAACTTTGTGTTGGAAAAGCTCACCCTGCCCCCTTTCAAACCAGCATATTCAGCAGAGTTAAAATTTCTCTCCTGGAAGACAGCTTTTCTTCTGGCCATCACTTCAGCCAGAAGGGTCTCTGAGCTGCAAGCACTTATGGCTGTGGAGCCCTTCATCATCTTCTATGCTGACAGGGTTTCCCTCAGGACTAACCCATCCTTCATGCCTAAAGTGGTGTGCAGCGTGGCTCTCAACCAATCCATTCATTTGCCCACCTTTTTCCCTAACCCACAGAGCAAGGAAGAAAGGATCCTGCACCCTCTAGGTGTGCACAGACAGCTCAGATTCTACCTAGACAGGACTAAATCATTCAGAAAGTCTGATCAATTGCTGGTTAGCTTTGCTGCAGGGGCAGAGGGCAAAGCCATCTCCAAACAAACAATTTCCAAATGGATAGCATGCTGCATCCATTTCTGTTACAAGCAACATGGAAAGCTTCCCTCCCAAAGGGGTAAAGACTCACTCCACCAGAGCAGACTCCACCTCTGCAGCTTTCCTCATAGGAGTCCCCACCAGGGACATCCTGGAGGTTGCCACCTGGCCATGTATTCACAATTTCACCAAACATAACCAGCTGCCTATCTTCTCCAAATCCAAGGCAGGCTTTGCCACTGCAGTCTTGCAGGGCATCCTAGCCAGCCCCTAGTCTCCTTGACTGCCTCCACCCTTTTCCTCAGCTTTGGGAATCAACCCAAATGTGATGACTGCAACAGTGAAACATGAAGAACACAGTACAGCTGTGTACACTTACCATAAATGTAGATGTTCGAGTGTATTCACTGTTGCAGTCCTGGTTTCCCTCCCTCCATCCCCCTCTTCTTTCTCTCTCTCTCTTTATAAGGGACATTTTGGTATTTACTCCACGGTGGTGCAGCGGTAGCATTATTGCCTCACAGTAAGAGGTTCTCCCGTTCGATTCTTGGCTAGAGTGCGGGGAGTGCCTTCTGTGTGGAGTCTGCATGTCCTCCCCGCGGTTGGGTGGGCGTTCGAAAGACATGCGTAAATGGGCGTGCCTTCGTTGAAGGTTGACCGTCGAGCTGGCACCTCGGCATTCATGAAAATCTACTGCCAATCATTAGCGGACCGGAGTTCCACTGTGGCGACCCCTAACCGGGAAAAGCCGAAAGACAACAACTTTTTACTGGTGGGGATGTTCATCGTGCATACAGCTGCAGTCATAACAGATGGGTTATCCTGCCGTCAGGCGGGTCCTCGGTCGGCCGAATTCCAATGTCTAGGTCCAGCGTCGGTTGTTGTCGCTTCTTCCCTGACGTCAGTGCGACAGGGGTATAAAAGAGGCAGCCGACGCCATTTTCTTCAGTCTTTCTTGCCGCGCGGTGCCCGAAGCAGAAGCAGTTCGCAAGTGCCGGTCGGCCAGCTCCTGTGATTTACGAAAGTATTTCAGCCGAAGTCTTCTTGAAAGCTAAGTACCCCGTTGGGGAAACTTTTCTTGCCTCAGACCGATGTCAGACAAAGTTAATAATTGCATTTCATGTGGGAAGCAAATACCGCATAAGGATTTCCACTCTTTCTGTGTATCTTGCTTAGGCCCAGACCACGACGTCTCGGCCTGCCGTTTTTGTGCTAGATTCAATAAGCGCACTATTAAGCGTCGGGCGGAGTTCGCCCTTCACTTTTTTGGCAAAAAATTTAATTATATTATGTTGTCGGATACTCCGACTCTAGTTTTGAGCAAAAAACGCAAAGATAAGGACCGACATACGAGGTCCACACTACCTACTGAAACCACGCTAAGGCCTACTACTGGTTCTCCGGTACTCAGCGAGGCGCCTACGCAGCCCCTGAGTACCGATGACAATGCATTACCGGTGTCTTCAGTACCCGAGGTCGGAGGCTCATCGGCCCCCATTCCTATTACAGATCCCGACGCCACTCCTGGCGGGGAAACTCTAGAATTTAGACAGGCCTGCCATTTCTCAAGGGGTCTTCAGGCCTTCTTCCTTCTCCATTAAAGCCTCACTAAATCTAAAGCAGCCATGAAAACCAAAAAACAGGTTCCTCGGACCCCCTCTCAAGGCACCATGCCTAAAAAACAGATGCTTAAAATGGCTGAGGATTTGATTACTCTTATCAGGGGTTCTCAACCCCCCTCTGACAAAAGGCCCAGATTAGAGGAAGACTACCCTTCCTCAGATCAAGCTTCTATTACCTCAGAACTATCTGAGGACCAGGATTATGCCTATTCTCCATTCGAAGACTCTGATGCAGAGGAGTCTATTCCCTCGGTTTCCCCCCCTGAGGACTTCTCTTTTGGGGAAACCCTGCATACATTGAGGGAACACTTTCACTGGGAAGGCCAAGCTTACTCAGATTCCAAGAAAAGGCTCAGGGAATTTCTTCTGCTCCCCCAGCATAGGCCTCTGGCTATCCCTCCTGTTTTTGATATATTGGGTGATGTGTACACAGAAGCCAGCCTTAATCCTGATTCTTTGCCTCCAGCTCCTGTTAAACCAGACAGGTATTACCGGGTTCCTGACTCTCACCAGTTCCTATATAAAAGCCATAGTGCTGACCCAGAAACAATTTCACAGGGTCCCAAGGGAATTAAGGCCTCTACTGCTAAAAATCCATTACCTTCAGAGAGAGATTCCAGAGCTTTAGAAAGGTGGGGGAAAAAAGTGTACACCTTGGCCACTTTAACCATGAGGGCATTAAACTGTCAGTTCCATATGTTAAAGTATCAACAGTTTTTGTTATCTCAGCTGAAAAGCAAGATGACACAACCAGAACAACCAGATTTAAAAGAGTTGCAGAATTTGTTGCATGGTGCAGAGCAAGTGGGTAAACATACCTTGCAGTGTGGTTTTGATGCTTTAGAGGCCTCATGTAGAGCTGCTGTTACGGGGTCTGTTATATGTAGGCATGCTTGGCTCAAAGAGCAAACCTTACCAGATCATGTCAAAGCTAAATTATTAGATGCACCTCTTCAAAAAGATGTATTGTTTGGTGTTAAAGCTGAGGAGGTGCTAAAGAAAATGGAGGAAAAAGCGAAATCAATGCAAACAGTGAAAGATTTCCTGCAGGTACAGCCTCCACGTTTCAGCAGAAACTGGCATTCAAAAACTGGTCTTTTCCAGCCACGGACAGACCTCAAAGGGGCAGATACAGGCGCCCAAGGGGCAGAGGGCAACCTCAAGGATCTTTCAGAGCCAGACAGTGGCAAGCACCAACCCCAAGAGGTGGAGAAGATAGATCACAGTCTTTTAGAAAACAGACACAATGACTTCCCCCTACACCTGCCAAGCAAAGCTTTAATGGCAGCACCTTTGGGTGGAAAACTGACATTATTCTCAAAAAAAAAAATGGCATATTGTTACAAAAGACAAATGGATTCTGGACATTGTAGACAGAGGCTACAGGTTCCACTTTCGCACCCTTCCAAAAATGAGAGGCATGCCAAACCTGCCACAAAATCAAAGGGCAGAGGCACAAAAACAAGTTTCAGCTCTCATGGACATGAAAGCAATTCAACCTGCAAAAGAACAAGGTCAAGGGTTTTATTCCAGACTATTCCTGGTACCGAGGAAAGACAAAGATTGGAGACCTATCTTAGACCTATCCATCCTAAACACATATCTACAGGTGCCAAAATTCAAGATGCTCACATTACAGCAGCTTCTTCCCATGCTGGGCAAGGAGTCTTGGCTGGTAACTTTGGACCTCAAGGAGGCATACCTGCATGTCCCTATCAGACAAGATTGCAGAAGATACCTCAGATTTCTTGCAGGTTCAACCCATTACCAATTCTCTGCATTGCCCTTTGGCTTATCTACTGCACCCAGAGTGTTTACGAAATGCCTGGCATCAGTAATCGCCTTCTGCAGACTACCCATATCTGGACGACTGCCTGATCCAAGTGGACAGCAAGGACTTACTACTGCAGCACCTGGCGTTTGTAATAAAACTGTTGAACTTCCTGGGATACACAGTCAAAAAAAAGAAATCAAAACTAATACCCCCTCAACAAATAATTTTCCTGGGTGCCAGCTTGGATACAACCACCCAGATGGCCTACCTCACGCCAGACAAGCAAGGGCAACTGTCTCAATACTTTAGAAAAATGGCAACTTACACCAGGCTAACTGCAAGGAAAATCCTGCAGGCTCTGGGATTCATGGCATCTTGCATCCTACTAATCCCATGTGCAAAGCTGCATATGAGGAAACTTCAGTGGTACCTGAAAAGCTTATGGTCTCAACACAGCCACAGCTTGGAAACAATTATCCCACTCATTCCATGCCTTCAAAAGGAATTTTTGTGGTGGACTCAAGCTTGCCGAAGAAACACAGGTCTTCCTTTCTGTGCACCTCAAGCAACTCAAATCATCACAACAGACGCCTCAGACTACGCCTGGGGAGCACACATGACAGATCAGTGCATTTAGGGAAAATGGACCCGACAAGAGAAGCACCTTCACATCAACCAAAAGGAGATGCTAGCCGTGCAAAAGGCTATTATGACCTTCAAAGACCTACTGCATCCAGGCCACCTATTGATAAGGACAGACAACACCACAGTGATGTGGTACATAAACAAACAGGGGGGAACTCATTCATACCCCCTGTGCAGGCAAGCGATGACCCTATGGAACACAGCACTGGAATTGCAAATTCAACTGCAGGCACAATTCCTGCCAGGGAAGGAAAACACACTGGCGGACAACCTAAGCAGAAATATGACAGATCCACACGAATGGAAGTTGCATCCTCAACTTTTCACAAAGATAACTCAGGCATGGGGACAGCCAGACATAGATCTCTTTGCTACCCACAGAAATTGCCAGTTGAAAAAATTTTGTTCAAGGACCTATCATCCACAGGCCTGGAAAGTGGACGCACTTTCCTTCAATTGGGCAACATTGACAGTCTATGCCTTCCCGCCTCTTCCTCTGCTGCCCAAAGTTCTATTAAAAGCCAGAGCAGAGAGTCCCAGCACAACTACAAAATCCTTCACAGCCATCTCAAAACACTAAATCTAGCCGCATGGAGGATTCCTTGATTTCCCAACAGTTTCTCCTCTCCAAGGAGGTGCAGGATGTCATCTTGGAGGCCAGAAGACCTTCTACTAGAAAGGCTTACTCCGCCAAATGGAAATGATTTTGTGCCTGGAATCAAGAAAAGGGACAGAATCCTTTGGTAATAAATATACCTCAAATTTTACAGTACCTAGCTGAGATGTTAAACAATGGACTTTCCTTCTCCTCCATCAAGATCCATGCTTCAGCCATTTCTGCACAATACAACACAGATCCTCCATTATTCTCTCACCCTCTCTTAAGGCAGTTCCTCAGAGGGGCAAAGAATTTAAAACCCCCAAGGAAACCACCAGTCCCTGCTTGGGACTTCAACTACGTATTGGAAAAGCTGACCCTTCCTCCCTTCGAGCCAACTTCTTCAACAGAGTTACAGTACTTGTCATGGAAAACAGCCTTTCTTCTGGCTATCACCTCAGCACGCAGGGTTTCGGAGCTACAGGCCCTCATGGCTGTGCAACCATTCATCATTTTCCATCAGGACAGAGTTTCCTTATGAACCAATCCTACCTTTATGCCAAAGGTAGTATCCAGTGTAGCTTTGAATCAGACTATCCACTTACCTATCTTTTATCCTAATCCACACAACAAAGGGGAAAGACTACTACATTCCTTGGACATTCACAGACAACTTTGTTACTACTTGGACAGAACAAATCCATTCAGGAAATCTGAGCAACTTTTTGTGTCCTATGCTGTAGGTGCTCAGGGAAAGGCTATTTCCAAACAGGCGATTTCAAAATGGATAGCCCACTGCATACGTTTTTGTTACTCATTCCATGGAAAAGCTGTGCCTGCATGCATCAGATCCCACTCCACCAGAGCCACAGCTACCTCTGCAGCCTTCCTCAAGGGGGTCCCTACCAAGGACATTTTGGAAGCAGCCACCTGGAGTTCAGTGCACACTTTCTCCAAGCACTATCACCTCCCTCTATACTCAAAATCTAGAGCGGGCTTTGCCACAGCAGTCCTGCAGGGCATCCTAGCCCCTCCTAGTTCCACTTAGTGCCTACCACCCTTACTTAGCTTTGGGATTCTACCTATCTGTTATGACTGCAGCTGTATGCACGATGAACATAGTACAGTTTTGTACCTACCATAAATGTAGATGTTCGAGTGCTCATACAGCTGCAGTCCAGGTTTCCCTCCTCCATCCCTCTTAGGACAGGCCTTATGACAAACACTTTTCATATAACCTTTTTGGGGTATTCTTTTATGGTGTATTTGCTTGCAACTACTGTTTTTGATTTATCAACATTGCATCTTTGCATAACATTATGTTTGCCTTCCTTCTGGGGGCACCTGACATCTGGGGCAAGAAAAACTGAAGAAAATGGCGTCGGCTGCTTCTTTTATACCCCTGTCGCACTGACGTCAGGGAAGAAGCGACGACAACCGACGCTGGACCTAGACTTTGGAATTCGGCCGACCGAGGACCCGCCCGATGGCAGGATAACCCATCTGTTATGACTGCAGCTGTATGAGCACTCGAACATCTACATTTATGGTAGGTACAAAACTGTACTTTCTTCCACCAGAACCTGGCTCCCACTTGGGGGCTCCTGACAGGGCAAGAAAAACTGATGTATTGGCATTGGCTGCCTTACTTTATACTACTGATGACCTGATGTCAGTCCTGAAGTGACAGCAACCGACGCAGAAATACTAAGCCTCTGGTATTCGGGCCGGCCAAGGGCTACCCTGGCAGGGATAACCCAAATGTGATGACTGCAACAGTGAATACACTTGAACATATACATTTATGGTAAGTGTATACAACTGTACTTTTCCTCAAGAGACTTCTCATATATGTCCCTCCTTTTTATACTGACCTCCTTCTGGGTCCTTTGCTTACATCCGTCTTCCTACACACAATATTCCATTCTCCCACTGTTGATGTCATCTCACTTTGGAAAGTTACTATTCTCAGAAACAATTCCCTTGTCAGCTTGCATTTACTCAGAGGTGATAGATATACCACCACTATAGTGATGGTCTTTCCCCCTATTCTTCCTTTCAGCCCCATGAACATCCCTTTGTCGTCTTCCAACTTTTCAATTACCTACCATTTTAATCCACTTTTTACAAGAATTATCACTCCTCTTTTTCTGTTGTGCCCCCATGATGCCTCTGCTTCAACTACGTATACCTGTCGATTTAAATATTAATTTCCTGTAGTGCTATTATATGGTAACCACCCCTTTTTATCAGTCTCACTGCTCTGTCTCTTTTAATATTATTGGTTAAGTAATTAACTTTCCAGGATGCAACATTTGTTATTTTACTCACTGTGTGTTGAAATTTTATTTGTTTGCCTTTCTTCTTGCCAGCCCCCTTAAATCTGCCCTAGTTTCTACTTATCACCACCCGAAGCCTGAGGTGGTGTCCATTATCATCATGCCATCCCTTTTTTCTTTTTACTAGCTCCTTGTGTCTTCTTCCTTCCATGTTAACCCCCTTTATATCACCATTTAAACCAACCCTTGTTATTCCTTGTTATTCTCCATCTCTTCTGCTCCACCTTAGTTGCTGTCCGCCCTTAAGTATGTCCAAGTACATAAAAATAAAGTCCTTCATGCAAGTCCCAATGACTCACTTTAAGGTTGTAGCTTTTACACACCTTACCCTGCTCCAAATAGCAGAAGTGAAAATACTTAAAGGCAGTCTTGTGCTGTACGTTAGCTCCTCTTCCACCTTTACTAGAGCTGTAAAATATAGTACTCAAAATGTGAATACACCCCATGGTATCAAATTTAAATTTTTCTGGTTCTTGTCTTCATTATCCAGTTTACTCAGTTGCCTGAATGGCCCTACTCTTCTGCTTCCTCTTTCTCGTATTGAACATGTGGGTAACATAGTTTAACTTGCTCTAGCTCTGGTATGTAGTCTTAGATATGCAATGTAAAATGCTCAGTAAGTGAATGAAGAATGTGCATTCGTACATTCAGTAGCAGTCAAATAAGCAGATGGTTAACAAAGCAGCATTACCTGACATTTGCTTAATGTGTTCAAAATATAGCCCTTTGCTTGTTTAAAAGTGCAACCAAAATAATATTCTATAAAAAGACAAACTTATAACTCAGTACGTGCACATAGCTTTCAATTTGTCTTGAACATTTAGTTGTTTGTTTTTTCGGCTTTTCCCGGTTAGGGGTCACCACAGCGGAACTCCGGTCTGCTAATGATTGGCAGTTGATTCTTATGGTGCCTAGTTGCCAGCCCGACGCTCAACCTTCAGCGAAGGCACGCCCATTCATGCATGTCTTTCGGAGGCCACAAGACTGCGGGGAGGACATGCAGACTCCACACAGAAGACACTCCAGCCGAGAATCGAACAGGAGAACCTCTTGCTGTGAGGTAACAATGCTACCGCTGTACCACCGTGGATTTGTCTTGGACATTTAGTATAAAATATATAGTATGCAAATTAAAGTGACTAATTGTAGGCCCAGTAACAGTTAGGGAAAGAAAGGCTAACAATCCAGGAACACGGTACTTAACATTTTTGTACTGATTTTAGGTTGTAGAACAGAAAAAGACAGACCCAATAATAGTTGTTTGTATAAAAGTTTCAGTTTTTAAGTTATTCCTTTTGGTGCCTTTACTTTTCTTCCTCCAATCCATTCCTCCAATCCATTTTCTCTTTCCACTTCCTTTCCTGTTCTCTTGAATTATTGCATCTTTCAATTTGAACCTCTGCTTTCTTTTACGTATTGAGTAAATGTTTGTCTTTACTCCATTCCTGCCTTCCCTGAGCTACTTTGTCTCACTGGGTTCCTCTCTGCCCTTCCTGTGTGGGAGCCTCCTGCTGGTTAAAGGTTTTTGAAGTCTTTCTACTGCCATTTCCTGTTCAGTGAAACTGTACATAATACCACTGGATACAGTAATTGCTGTCTTAGTCCTCTTGCAAATCCTAATTGTCAGCATAAAGGTATTTCATCTCTTACTTGCCTTCAGGGAATAGTCCTGATACAACGGCTTCACAATAGCTGGCCTTGGTCTAGCCTTGCCTTCCCTTCCTGGCCTCCAAGCTGTCCAGTAAGTTCTTTCTACTTAGTTTCCTCATCTGTATAGTACTTGACCATGGGTGTATATTAGTACATTGAAGTATTGCTACTTCGAATGTACTAATATTGAACCCTTTGCATCGAAAGCTGAAAATAGCAAAGCTGCAGAATATCGAATACTTTCCTAGGGAAAGTATCCGGTGGGCCGTTTCTGCAGCTTCGCTATTTCCTCGACCGTGGAGCGAAGGTTACGGACTGGGTTAAGGTAAGTGTGCGAATGAAGGTGAGTGTGCGATAGGGACCTTAAGGTTAGGGAGTGGGTAAGGTGAGTGTGCGATAGGGACTTTAGGGTTAGGGAGCGGATAAAGTGAGTGTGCGATAGGGACTTTAGGGTTAGGGAGCGGGTAAGGTGAGAGTGCGATAAGGACTTTAGGGTTAGGGAGTGGGTAAGGTGAGTGTGCGATAGGGACTTTAGGGTTAAGGAGTGGATAAGGTGAGAGTGCGATAGGGACTTTAGGGTTAGGGAGCGGGTAAGGTGAGTGTGCGGTAGTTATGAACCTTATGGTTAGGGTTGGGTTAAGGTAAGTGGATAGCTAGTAGTGTATGTATGGTTTAATGTAGGGTTTTGTGAAGTGTATGTGTGTGGATTATGTATTTTGGTGTGCTTGTGTTGTGTGTATATTTGTTGGAACAGCATATTTTTTCCCAGGGAAAATATTTGCTGTTCTGAGTGTTCGATGTTGTGGTGTTTCGAGTGAAATGGTTCGATATTAGAACATTCGATGTAGTAATACTTCGATGTTCTAATATAGACCCCTTGACCAGTGGTGAAGCCACTTAATTACTGTTGCTTTGCAGGCTGGTGTCTCTTGCCTGTCATGTATCCTCACAATATTTAAATGATTCCTCTTTGACCTGTCTTCCTGGTTTATTAATTTCGCCTCTGCCCACTCCAGTCTGGCTTCAGCTGTGTCTAGCTGGGCCTGGATTTCCACATTTTCTATAGCTGTAGAGTGCTTGTTGAGAGTCATTTCAGCTTCTGCTAACTTCATGTCCTGTTTATTTAACTTCTCCTTTAGCACTTACTTTACCTCTCTGGGCTCTTACCATATTTCATTCAACGCTAGTTGCTTATGAGGATTGTACCCTTCATGCATTTCTATTGTAACTGCCTTCTGTTTGTTATTCTTTTTATTAATTTTTTGGTAGACATTCACCTCTCAAAACAGTTCTTTTTCTTGGGTGGGTTACTAGACGCGCTTAGTTTTACTGCATTATCATTTTGTTTTGTTTTTTCCAAACTGCTGAAGAATGGCACAGAGTTACTGTTGTCTTAGTGTGCTGCCTTACTGCAAGTCTGCTCATTCCTTTTCCAAAAATTCCACCTCTGGTTCTTTTATATCATTTACAATATTCACTGTTTCAGTTACAGGAGGTTTAGATTTTGATTTCCATTTCCTAGTCGTTGCTTTTCTGGTCGCCAATAACAGTAAACTTAAGTGTCCCTATATCTATATGGAGGGAGACAATACAGATCCTGTGTCTCATCTGAAAATAATCATTTCCTTAGTTTCAGCCATTTGGACCCCTAACATTTCTTACAAGAATACTCTGTAGGAAATTTTTAAAATCTGCCAACTAGTTACACTCCTAAAGAAACATGTTCCCAGTTACCTCTCTATTTTTCCATCACACCCCCAGCATTTGCTGTCAGCCTGAGCTATAGAAATACATATGCAAGCACTTTAATGCAAACTCTTAAACATTCTGGACTTTGTCACATACTTATGCTGTGGTGGGTGTATTACCCATAGAGGCAAACAGCCCTTCAGATCCAGCTTCATGTAGACCATTTCAGTTTTAAACCATTAGTATAAAGTGTTCATGTCTCTACTACATAAGGTAGTGACAAAAGTGTTGCCAGAATTGATAGATATAGATCAGAGTGGCTTCGTAGAGAGGAGGTTAACATTTGACAACATTATTAGAAATGATGATCCAGAGGTAAGCAGGATGTAAGCAAATATCACTATTGTTGGTGGGTCCTGATGCAGAAAAAGCATTCAGTAGAGTCAGCTGGAATTTTGTGAGTGGGGCAATGGATTTGCATTCCTTGATAATATTTATAATTGGGGTAATTAGGAGGATATATGAAGGGTCAGAGGCAAGAAATATTGTGGGAAGGTTCCTCGCTGACAAACTGTGTTTAAACTGAGGAACAAGGCAGGGTTGTCTCTTTCCTCTTGTTATCTGCTTTATATTTAAAGCCATTGGTGAAGAAAATAAGGGGCTCATAAACTCAAGACTGGAATTTACTGGAAGAAATTTGCGAAGGAGCCAAGGTATTAGGAGCAAATAATTAGTAGGAAAGGGAATAATAGTGGGATGAGGCCAAGCAGAAGTTTGGCCTGCGGGTTAGAGATTGCCTTCTCTACCATGGTTTGACATTAGAGTGTAGACAAAGGGAAAGGAATAGGGTAGTCTTAAGTGAAAGACCAGTTCTGGTAGAGTTTGTCATTGAACCTAGAACAAAAGCCACTGTTAGTAAAGCATAATAAAATATTGTTTGCATTTCATCTTTATTTGTAGTGGTTACATTTTTTTGCTTGCTGTTTTGATTGTAACCTGGGCTAAGCCTGCAGTTGGTCATGCTGGGATCAGTATTCTATATCAGTGACCAAAGTATATGTAAAATAAAATTGCAAGAGTTAATTTTCAGGATAATGTAACAAGAAGAGGTCAGTGCTTTTGTGACAAAACTCTTACAAATATGAAATAGAGTGTAATCATATAAATGTACAATAAGAACAATTAAGTACCTAATCATTGGCAGGTACATTAAGGAATACCTGCTTCAAAGTGACAGTCAAACAACACCTGCACTATCCGTGGTTATGCTCATGCATCACACTAGGTTAGTGTCATATACACAGCTTACCACTCACCACTGACTGTTTATAATAAATGCATCTTTTCTAAAGCCTGCTCTGTCTCAACAAAGTACACTCATTTTTCTTTTATAGTTAGTCCTTTTCTATTTCTCCTGTCTGCTAGTTACTAACACTTTTCTCTTACCTTCCTGCTGATAACAGCTTACAAAACCTTTTTCCCTAACTCAAAGCTAAATTTATTTCTGCTCCTTTTTGTAGGTTCATAGGTAAGTACTAGGCTAGCTGGCCTTAGGACCACTTTAAGCCTAGCCAATTTCCCTTTTGGTGCTCAAACTAACCTATCCCATTTGGTATTAGATTGGCATTGCATGGTCGATAGGTACATATTACCCTTAATGTGAATAACTGGGATCATTCCATAAAATGTTGAGGGGCTCATGCATGGGATACAGCACTTAGGAGCTGCTTCTGTCCATTAGTAGTACATGGGGTATTTCTGGGTAAATTTTCTATTTCTCATCCATAGATCCAAGTTGCTGTTGAATATGGACAGGGATGAGTTTTGTTTTATGTGGTCAGGGAGTCTGTTGCAGAGTAGTGGCATCCTCCGCAGGATATATCTGTAACTCCAAATTGTTCTGTTGTTGTATCAGAAGAGGTTGATGAGTATTCCTGATGCCATTTTGGCTAGCTGATGTGCAATAAGTCCATCAGTAGTAGGTTGGAGGATGCTTTATATGCTAGATACAGGCCACCTCTTACCACTCTGTAAGATACAGAGTATAGTGACAGGGCTTTGAGTCTGTCCATATACGGTCTGTTGTATAGGCATTGTATCCTCTTAGTAAGGTGTTTCTGTGGGTGTTCCAGTTGCAGTTGTTGCATGTGCCTGGACAGATACATGCCAAAGGGGCCTAATGAGGGCTGAGTAAAGGGAGACAATGGCATCCCTAGATCTAGACCCAATCCCTTTGTTTATAAGCTGTGCAGTATAGGACTGATGTATGACAATGGACATGTGTTGGTCAAAAGTTAAGTAACTGTCCACATACGTTTGATGGAAAGTAGACTCTCTCAGAGTGTATATAGAGATATATATATATATATATATATATATATATATATATATATATATATGTGTGTGTGTGTGTGTGTGTAGATATATGTGTGTGTGTGTGTGTGTGTGTGTATGGGTCTACTTTTTCTTCTCGAAAGCTCATGCTTTAGAAAAGGACAGGTACAACCCCAGTTACATGAAAGTACACTTTCGTGACTACCACTTCACCGATATAGTAATATCAACAAAGTAAAAATACTACAAAGGCATTTTTGCAGGAGGGCAAGCACCCCTACACCCCCCACACCTACTTAAATTTACTAACTCCAAGATCGCACTACAGTGGGGAAACGTGAATATTCCCGTATCCCCACTGTAGCAGGCTTCAGTACTGCAGGTTTTTTTTTTTTTTTTTTTGATATTACCAGTTCGATGAACCGGTAGTCGCAAAAGTGCACTTTCATTTAAGTGCACTTTCACGTAACTGGGGTCGTACTTTTCCTTTTCAAAAACATGAGCTTTCGATAAGAAAAAGTAAACCCATACATATATATGAGTCATAAATAGTACTTGTGTAGGTAATAGTATCTCACATTTTGTAAAGCCTTCTCTCCTTTCTTTTTTTTTTTTTGTAATTTTTTTTCTTATTTGTCATCCAGAAATGCCTTTCCATATGCAAACAGTATTGACTGAAACATGGAATAGTGATTGGTCACATCCTATTTCTGTGATGGGTCATAATACAAGAAACACTAGGAGATGAAGTGTTCCTCTGTATAGCTCATGAACTCTGTTCTTATATATAGCAAAATTCTTGTAACATTTGATCTGATATTGTTAATCCTCGTTCATTCCTTACGTATGGGTATTGGTTCCGACGTCGGAACCGAGCCGGCCATCTTCCAAGCTTGCATCAGTTACAAACTCTCAAGCTAAACTCTTACCCAGAATTCCCCTCTCCCTGTTACCTCAGATTTTGTTTGCCGCATCGCCATTCGGTCATGTCAAGCTACTTCTCTTGAGCTAAATATAGATATTTGTTGTCAGACTAGTCTAATATAACTTTTTCTGTCAGAAAAGTTTCTAATTTGTTGTTTCTTACCTTATCGCATTTCGCGACTATATTTCCTTGAGTTTCCTTCTCTTCACTCTGTACTTATTACCGCAAGGTATTTTCTCCCTTACCATCGTCGGTAAACCCTTCCTTTCTTTATTACCTTTGGGTATTTTTTCATACCATTGCTAGTACCCTTTCTTCTTTCTCCTTTTCTATCATGGCAGATAAATAGGTAGTCCAGGATTTAAAAGGTGTTCAGATTGTGGACACAAATTACCTACATCAGATGCACACACTCTGTGTGTCTATTGCTTGGGTGTTCTCACTTATCTTATGACCCGCCCTGTGGTATTTGTAAGAACTTTTCCAACAGAACTTTGATTGAGAGGAAAAATAAATTGTTACTGAAGGGACTCTCTAAATCTCACTTTTCAGAGGCTATTTCTGGGTCGGAGGCTTCAACCTCTCCTAGAGCCCATAAGAAAAAAATCAGATGATCCTACAACGGCCAAGTCTCTGCCTTCGTCCCCGGCTGGGGACTTCTGCCAACCAAGACCCAAGAAGGCTACTCTTTCTACTTTGGAGCTCACTCTGTCGGCCCCAGCGCTTTCGGTGCCTAGACATTCGGCACCAAGACCTTTGGCGCCATCAGTGATTTCGGCTCCGTCTACTGTAGCCTTTACTGTATCAGTACCGAGGGGCTCCTCAGTTCAGACTACTACTACTACTACATAGGCACCGACTGTTCAGTCGGTGCAGACCTTAACCACATCAGCTCCGACATCTTACCCGGAACCGACACCTCAGTTATTGACACCAATTTTTTAGGTTCCAGCTTCGGTACCGGCAACCACTTCGGCATCGATCTTTTTGTCAGTGCAAACCATGACCTCGGCACCAGTGATTTCCTCGGTGCAGATATCCGTAGTCCAGTCTCTATCTGCACTGTTGTTCTCAGTGCGGACTGGTGAGGTGGGCACCTAGCTTGTCTCTTCTGTGGATAGACCTGTTTCTTCCTCAGCTGTGTCCGTGAGGTCCACTAGAAGCCTTTCTGAACACAGGGTGTTGCGTCTTGAGGATCAAGTGCTTCTGGCCAGAGGTATTCCACCCCCCAGGACCTATCCTTCCTTGGGAGGTGATCACCCATCGCCAAAGACCCCTTCTTATTCTCCTCCTTCATTGCCTTTGAAGCCCCTTGATATATCACAGTCTTCACCCTCTACAGTTCCCTTTACAGACCTCACTAAGGAACCGCAGTTGCCTTTGTGGCAGGAGAGTTTTGCTACGACCCAGGATGATAGTTATGACATTCACAGCCATCCGGGGACTCCGGGTCGGCAGGCTGAGCCACTTAGGGGAGGGGTGACCCCTGTCCTGGGCACTCACCCCTCTTCAGGTGGACCAGCTTTCCAACTGATGGAGAAGGCTCTGGCATCTGCTGGCGATACTGTGCTGTCTATCTCCCTGCCCTCCTCTGGACTGCTATGTTCACAAGTCGCACCTAGCGGACACCGGGCGCAAGGGCCTCAGGATGTATTCCCACAGGAATTCCCTCTGGGGAAGTTCACAGGAAAAGTTTGTGCAAGAGGAAGCACATGGACTCCACAGAGGAGTCCCTCACTGAAGACACAGACTTTGATGATGGGGAAGGATCCCCTTGGTCACCCTCTGAGGTATCCTTTGGTGATATCCTTGAAATCCTTAAACAGAGAGGTGACTGGCAGCCCTCTAATCTGACCTCTGAGGAGTCTGTGTTCCTGCAGGCTTTTTGCGCCCGACCCCCTACCTCCTGGGTTACTCCACCTGCTGATGAACTGGTCCAGCTCATCGTGCAGCGTGCATGGAAGGCTCCTGACACCGTCGAGGCTATTCCCCGGAGGCCAGATAAGATTTTTTTCCCTCCTGCTATGGTTCCCCATTGGTCCAAAGGTCTTCCTGTGGATGCTGTGGTGGTGGTGGCTGCAACCAAAAAGGATCTGGCGGAAGAAGAAAGCCAGACTGTCCATCCACCCAACAAAGAGTCCTGGGCCCTGGACAGGATAGGGAAGCGCACCTTTGCATCAGCAACCTTTGCTAGCAGGTCCCTGAATTATATGGCACACTTTACCAGGCTTCAAAGGGATCTAATTTCCAAGCTCTCTGAAACATTGGCTGGTGCCATGTCTGATGAGGTCCATGACAAAGTGGCCTCTCAGCTGGCCACCATTGAGTCAATATGTAACTCCTCCATGCGACTGATATCTCACGCATCAGAAGGATTAGCTAGAGTGGCGGGTTCAGATGTGGTCTTGAGACGACAAGCCTGGATGCGCTTGTGCAATTTCGCGGAACCCTTTAAGGCTTCCTTTCTTAATGCTTCCATTAAAGCCTCTTCATTATTTGGACCCAAAGTTAAAAGCACACTGGCCAGATGTGAACAGGACAGTAAGACCCTTTCTGCCATAGGTGTATGTTATTCTTCCCCTCAACGTGCTTTCTCCCGAAACCAAAAGAGTGGGAATATATGGTTCAAGAAGTCTCAGGGTCCTTTCCATGACACACAGGCCAAGTTCTCCCCTAGAGGCAGAGGGGGAAACTCACAGGGAAGACACCCCTTTCGGGGCAGGTGGGGGGGGTCCACGTAACCAGGGTTCCAGGGACTCTTTTCCTGGCCAATCCTACCAGCGCTCCTGAAGAGCGGCCCAACTCCTTTCCTCTGGAGATGGTTGGGAGTCGTTTCTCCTTGTAACCTTCTGCCTGGCTAACCATCACCACCAATTCTTGGGTACAAAGGATTATAACCAGAGGTTATCATATCCCCTTCGATCTTTATCCTGTCCCTTCAAAAAACCTACCTGACGTTCCACCCAGTCAACGGGAAGAAGCAGCACTAGAGATAGCAAAGCTGCTAAGTAAAAGAGTCATCCAAATAGTCCCTCCAGACCAGATAGGATCTGGATTCCACTCAAGATTATTTTTGGTGCGAAAGAAAACCGGGGACTGGGACCAATTTTGGATCTCAGTGTATTGAACAAATTTGTAAGAGTACAAAAATTCTGGATGGTCACAATACAGTCTATCCTCCCGCTTTTGGAAAAAGACGATTGATGTGTTCGATAGATCTCCAAGATGTGTACTACCACATAAAAGTGGACAGGCCATCAAGAAAAGTTCTGAGCTTCTGTGCGGGAGCCAGTCATTACCAGTTCAGAGTACTGCCCTTCTGACTCAATACAGCCCGCAGTGTTCACAAAGTGCATGGCAGTCATCACAGCTCACTTGCGACTACAAGGATTCCAGGTGTTTCCATACCTAGACAACTGTCTCATCTCCACCCCCACTAGACATCTGTTGGAAAAAGCCTTGGCATACTCTCTCTTCGCTGCACAAAGGCTAGGCATAACCATAAACTGGCAAAAATCCAATTTCAGTCCACAGAATTCATAAGGGTCATCTTGGATACAATTGCAGAGCATCCATTCCAGAGCACAGAATTCTAAGAATAAAGCAACAACTGATCCCAATCCTTTCAAGGGAGAAATCCACAGCTCACTCTGTCCTACAGCTGTTGGGTTCCATGGCACCCTCCATCACCATTGTCCCCCTGGCCAGGTTTCACATGAGGCTTCTACAATGGCTACTGCTCACCCAGTGGTATCCTTTCCAATATCCTCTTTCAGCCAAGATTCGAGTAACTCACAGGTGCAAACAGGATTTAAATTGGTGGATGACCCACAACCCATCACAGTGGTCTCGCCTCTTCTCCCCCCAGCAGCCCAAGGCTACAGTGACCACGGACGCCTCCCTGATGGGGTGGGGGTGGGGGGGCTGTGTCAGGGACAGACAGTCCAAGGCACTTGGTCCGAATTGGAGGCCCAACTGCATATAAATGTTCTAGGGCTGAGGGGGGTGCTTCTGGCGTTGCAAGCATTCCATCCCCTGCTGCCATCTGGGATGATTGCAATACAGTCAGACAACATGGCAGTGGTCTGGTACATCAACAAACAGGGTGGTACGAAATCTTACCCCCTTTGTCGAGAGGCCATGAGAATATGGCAATGAGCGATGGCTACCAACCGTTTTCTTCTAGCAACGCACATTCCCGGGAGTTCCAATGTGAAAGTAGACAGACTCAGACTATGCAGGTGCATTCTACAGCCTCACGAGTGGTCCCTGAATCCCTTGATAGTGGCGGAGATCTTCCACCTATGGGGCCGTCCTTGCTGCGACCTCTTTGCATCCCCGACCAACTACAAATGCAGCAACTACTTCACCCTGATTCCCCCTCCGCGACAGTCAGCCAGGGACGCTCTAGTCCACGATTGGCCCTCAGGTCTTCTTTATGCATTCCCACCTCTCCCCCTCATTCCCCAGTTTCTGAAGAAAGCCCGTCAGTTGAAGAGCAAGGTGATCCTCATAGCACTATATTGGCCTTGTCAGATTTGGTTCCCCTTCCTTTGGCCTCACCTGCTAGATCAGCCATGGATTCTCCATCCAACCCCAGGGTTGATCTTACATCCGCAGAACCTGATTCATCCCAACTTGGACAGCCTGAAGCTCACAGCTTGGCTCCTCCAATTCCCTTGATTGCCAGGCAGAATGATCTTTCTTTACCAGTACGGGACATTCTTATTGCATCTCATAAGTCTTCCAGTAGAATTACTTATCTAAGCAAGTGGAAAAGATTTACCTGTTGGCTGAAAGAAAAACAAGTAGATCACTTCGCAGCACCGGTGTCAATAATACTAAAGTATCTGGCCGACCTTTTTCAATTGGGTCTTTCGGCCTCTACCATTAGAGTTCATTTGGCTGCAATATCTAATTTCCATGAGGGTGTCCAAGACTCCTCTCTTATGTCACACAAGTCTTTGAGAACTAATCCTTCATTTCTGCCAAAAGTTATCTCTGAAATGTCCATTAATTAAACCACTGAATTGCCAGTTTTCTTCCCCAATCATTCAAACAAAGGAGAGTATTGCCTACTTACCCTAGATATTCACAGGCAAATTTGCTTCTACTTGAACAGGACTAAGGCCTCTCGTAAATCAGACCAGCTATTTTTGGTCTATTCTGGACCTAGATTAGGATGTGCTGTTGCTAAGGTCACATTGGCTAGATGGTTGAAAGACTTTGTGACCTTCATTCGTACACAATGTAATATTCCATTGCCTACTACCATAAAGGCTCATTCGACAAGGTCGGTGGCAACTTCTGCTGCCTTCCATGCCAGAGCTTCTTTACATGACATCTGTGCAGCTGCAGCTTGGGCTACGCCTCATACCTTCATCAATCATTACAAATTGGATTTGGCCTCCAGGGGAAGGGCATCTTTTGGTTCGGTGGTGCTCAGGAATGCCCTTCCATGAGAGCCTCCCAGGAATAACATATTATCTCAAGCTCTACCCTCCCAACACTAACCACTGTTTCCAATGCCTTACTTATCAGACATCTCAATATCCGAAGTATTAACAATAAGATTGCCCATCTCCATGCCCTCCTTGATACTCACTCCTTTGACATCTTCTGTCTTACTGAAACTTGGCTGAAACCTGGTACTAAAGACAATGCAATACTTCCCCCTGGCTATGACATATTGAGAATGGACCACATAAAATGCAAGGGTGGAGGAGTAGCACTTCTGTTTAAAAATGGACTAAAAATCTCCTCTCAACCTTTTAACCCATTAAAAGATGGTAAGGCTGAAGTCCTTATTTCTAAACTACAACTAAATCCTAATAAATCAATCTATATCATCTGTATCTACCTACCTCCTGGCAATAATCATACCACAATTGAGAATATCCTAAGTTGGGTATCTTCTACCTACCCACAAGAAACAATCATATTAGGAGACTTTAATTGTGACTGGTCCTCTGTCAATACAAATAATCCTTCATCACATATTAATCTTCATGGCTTTACTCAGACAATCAGTAATCCCACAAGAATCAATAAACTCAACAACAAAGAAAGTATTTTAGATTGGATTCTTACTAACAAACAGCAACAAACATATACAGTAGGAACTCTGCCTGATGATGTAAGTGATCATACCTTAACTTACATCATAAGACAAAAAGAGTGACATTAATTACACCCCTACCTACAGGATCTCACGTAGCAATAAACACTTCAACCCATTATTATTCCAAAATGAACTAAAGGCCTGTAACTGGAATTTTCTAAAAATCCTAACCCTTGACGAAGCTATCAAATATTTCAATACCAAATTCCTATCAATCCTTGACCAACATGCTCCAAAATGATCCATCAGAGTTAAATCTAAACCTGCCCCCTGGCTGTCCAAAGAGACAAGACAAAAAATACTACTTAGGAATAAATCTTGGGCTAAATGGAGAGCTACAAAAACTACCTCAGACCAACAAGCCTTTAGACAGTTAAGAAATAGCACTAAAAAAGCCATTTTTATAGATAAAAAGAACTACTACTGTAAATTACAGCAAACTCACCATGACAACCCCAAAAGGTTCTGGTCAACCTTAAATTCACTCCTTCACCCAGGCCACTGTAGTACACCTTCCCCTTTAGGGGCTGAAAACAATACCTCACATCAAACTGCTAATGCCTTTAATTCCTTTTTCACTGACACCATTAATTCACTAGCAAGTCACCTCACAATAGACAAGTCTAACCTTCCCACCTGTACATCTGCTAATCTCCCTACATTCCAACTACAACCCATCTCTACTACCTATATCCTAAAACTCATCCAAAAACTTAAACCTTGTACCCCATCTGCTGATCAGTTACCATCTGAATACCTTCAAAAAGCAGCTGAAGCAGTTGCTTATCCCATATCCATCATTATAAACAGAACCATCAATGAAGGAACCATCCCTGCTATCTGGAAAATCTCCCACATAATCCCTTTACATAAAGGAGGTAACTCTAATGAGTATTCTAACTACAGGCCTATAGCACTCTTATCACCCCTAGCAAAAATTATGGAGAAATGTATTCACCATCAGCTAATGCACCACTTAACTCAATATAACTTACTAGCTAACTGCCAACATGGCTTTAGGCCATTTCATAGCACAACCACAGTTCTCCTATCTTTTACCGAGTGTATCAATAGAAATCGCAATAATAGTATCCTGTCATCAGCACTCTTTATAGACCTGTCAAAAGCCTTTGACATGGTAAACCACAATATGCTCATTAAAAACCCTCAAATCTCTTTATCTAGATACCAAAGCTGTTCAATGGTTCACTTCCTACCTTAGTAACAGGCAACAGGCAGTTCTCTGGGAAAACACACTTTCATCCCTTCTGCCAGTCTCTCTTGGGGTCCCACAGGGCTCCATCCTAGGACCTCTCCTCTTCACTTTATTCATAAATGACTTACATGTAGCAATACCTCAAGCTACATGTATTCAATATGCTGATGACTCTACACTCATATGCTCTGCTAACACCTCCTCTGAACTACAAACTCTAACACAGAATGTATTTAGCACAGTTGAGGCATGGTTCTTGAAACATTGCCTCCTTTTGAATGCCAAAAAAACCAAACTCCTGCTCTTCAGGCCTAATAGTAAGTCCCCCCACATAGACTTCTCTATTAAATCCAATAATGGCACACATATATCCCCTGACTCTACCACTAAGCTGTTAGGTATTATAATTGACAATAACCTCACTTTTGATAATCACATTAATAACACTATTAAAACCGTAAATAGAAAACTCGGCTCCTTCTATAGAATTAAAACCTTTTTAACTCCAAAGGCCAAAATTACACTCGCTCACTCTAATCTTATTTCCACTCTTCTTTATGCTTCACCCATATACACTAACCTAAAGAAAAATAATCTAACTAAACTAGCAAATGCATACAATAGCATTGCTAGATTTGTTACTGGAAACCCATTCAGAACTCACCACTGTCAGAATCTACAACTACTAAACTGGTTAGAACTTAAAAACACGTTGTTACTTTCCCAACTTACCTTTGTTCATAGGATATTTTACCAACCAAAAAATACCCCTATACTTTCTGACCGTATTTCTCCCTATTCTAACCTAAATTCATTATGCTCCTCTAACAAACTTCTTGTGAAGTTAACTAAGTCTAACAACATCGCCGGTGACTCACTATTCTCCAATACCATAGGTAAATACTGGAATCTTCTACCTACTACTCTAACTTCCATTCCTTCACCCTTCCTCTTTAAACAAAAGCTCAAACAACATCTTAAAACACTCTGGTTATGCCCATGCATCAATCCCGACTAATCTTATGATTCTACTAATTACTCTTCTTTTAATACCCTCTTTTACCTCTCTCTACTCACTCCCCTTGAGAAGCTAATCTCTAAATCTCCCTTGTTAACTAGCCTCTGATATTAATTAATATTGAACTGTGCATGTGTATATATTTACTGAATCAAGTATATTCATGAATGTTTTACTAAACTCCCCTATCTTATACTGTAAATAGAATTAGAGTAAGTGTCCTTCCTAGTATATATTTTCAATTAGTATGATTTAGATTGAACCATATCTCTGTTTGTATTTTACTAACTACTTACTTTCTTTATGTAAATGATTTGTTTTGTATTAACTTCAATGTGGAGCTTTTCTCCCCTGGCCTCTGCTGAAAATGGAAATGTAGCCAGTTGGACTAGCCTGGTAAACAAATGTAAAATAAAAAATAAATAAAAAATAAAAATAAATAGAGGTTGCTGGGGACTCTGTCCCATACATAAGGAATGAACAAGGATTAACAATATCAGATAAAGAAATGTCTTACCATAACGTTCCATCTGTATTGTTGATCCTCGTTCAGTCCGACCCTCCCTCCTTCCCCCTCCTGTGACTTCTAGTGGATCTCACCATCCGGTTCTTTTAGGTCATTTGACCAGAGGTAGCGTCTACCTTCTTTTGACTTGCAAACTCAATCTAAGGTAACAGGGAGAGGGGAATTCTGGGTAAGAGTTTAGCTCGAGAGTTTGTAGCTGACGCGAGCTTGGAAGATGGCCGGCTTGGTTCCGAGGTCGGAACCGATACCCATACGTAATGACTGAACAAGGATCAACAATACAGATGGAACGTTATGGTAAGACATAACTTCTTTTTATGCTTTTCAGCTTTTATTGCACTGTTGTATTCTGGACAATTCCTCCAATTGTATTTTTCTTGTTTTTCATAGTTTCATCTATGGAGATGTTTAATGTGCTTATAATATGTGTTATTTTTTTCACTTGTGGAGCTTTTCTTACTGGGCCTCTGCTGAAAAGGGGTATTTTTTTATACCCAGTCAGACCTTCCTGGTAAAAAGATGGAAATAAATATGGTATTGTAACAGTCAACATTATTACAAATCAATGATCATTTGATCATTAAGACTTAAGACTTCAGTGTTCTGAAAGGAAAGAAGAGATGTTATTAGACATTTGCATGACTTTTGCAGAATCTTGGTAAATGTGTTATATAGTACTAGCATTCACTTTCTTTTCCAGAAGTTAAACAATGGTTCAGAACATATGTATGAGATTTGCTAAGACAGATGCTGGTAAGAATGGGCTATATTATAAGGGAAGACTAAGGTGTCTGACCATGAGCATATTACTCAGAATGTTCAGAGAGGACATGTTCTTCATTATTAAGATCAGTTATGGGATCGTTTTACATCTTGGGCTTTAGAGAAAATCTGTCTCATTCAGAATTCAGGGGACCAAAATACCATGGAGAAATGCCTTCTTGTAATTTCCAAAATGAATTTATTTTACAATTTTGGCACCACTAATTCCACTGCTGGAGTGGCTTCTGCAGGGATCAGACTGCTTGGGATGGCTGAGCTCTGTCTCTCTACTCACCTTGAAGTTTTTAGGTAGATGATCCTTGATTCTGTCTTCAGGAATGATGTCCTATTTATATTGGGTAGTGTTGATATTGTAGAAGATGTCTAGCAATGTGGTAGGGCATTCTGTACCATGAAAAATGTGCATGCTCCTGTTTCAGTTGTAGAACAGGTACAGAGTTTCTATAAGTCAACATTTGATTATGAGAAACCCAGGTAAGACAAAGAGAACTAACTTTGTTCATAACCTGGAAGCAGTACTGAAAAGAGAGCTGTTAGATATTACAGTACTGACTGAAACATGGTATAGTGATTGGTCACATCCTGTTTCTGTGATGGGTCTTGATGGTACCCTAATACAAGAAACACTAGGGGACGAAGTGTTCCACAGTATAGCTCATGAACTCTGTTCTGATATAGAGCAAAATTCTTGCTCTACGAGTTGAAGGCAGTTGCAGCAAAGCTATTATTGTAGGTTTCTACTTAAGTCCCTCACTTGCAACCAATAAATTATATGCTTTTGAGTGAAGTGGGTAAAATGGGGAATAATTGTAACTGCATAGTAGCAGGTGATTTAAATGCTCTTGATATTTGATGTGGGAACTATTCTGCCAAGAGTAAATGAAATACTTATATAATTGAAGTTATAAGTCAGTTGGGGTCAGGTAGACTTTCTCCCTAGACAAGTAAACATCCTGGATGCTGTGTTTATAAACTCTGGGGTTAATTTTTTGGATAATTATGCTACTCTACCACTCAGTAATTCTGATCATGGTTTATACTTAATTATACAGTTTGCTTAG
The DNA here is from genome assembly GCF_019279795.1 of Protopterus annectens. Lineage (NCBI taxonomy): Eukaryota > Metazoa > Chordata > Ceratodontiformes > Protopteridae > Protopterus > Protopterus annectens. The sequence continues at coordinate 33,099,707 of NC_056728.1, read as the reverse complement.
TCCTGCCTAAATAATCCAGACTTGTAAAGCATGTTGGCATAGAAACTGCTTGAAACCAGTAAGTAGGTCATGCTAGAACATGATCATGCAAAAAGTAGTATGTAAAACAGTTTTGTCACATAAGAAATATTAGCCTCATGGAATAGCCACTTCATTTAATCCAGGCAGATGAAATGCTTTAACATCAAAGACCATTTAAGTGAAAAATACTTTCAATTAAATTTTACAAAAAACAAACAGAAATACAATTTTAAATAGTACAGTGTATCCTCATGCAGGACACACCACCTACATCCTCTAACCGTAAATCTAATCTTAACACTACTGCTAAGCCTAAACCTTAATTCAGCCCTATCCATGAACTGTAAATCCACCCCCAATACAGACTTCAACTCTATGCTTAAAGGTACAGACTTAAAAAAGTTCTACAGAAAGTCATTCAGACAACTAGCCTTTGAGTCAGTCTTGATGAAATGTGTTTTGTTAACTCTGCCCTTGGTCAACTGGCCTGTTTTCATTCTTTCCTCCCAGGTGAATATACTTCAGGTGCTCTATCAAAGTAAGACACTATATATATGTGAGTACTTACAATACCCTTACATCTTTGAACATTACTTCTGAAGCAGGTCTTTCTTTTTCTCACTCTCCTTTTTGTATGTGGCTTCTGCTGTAGCTAGCTATTCGGGCATCCTTTGCAGTTCCCCTGATCTGGCATCCCTCTCAATTTTATAATGAGAAACACAAAAGAAAATAAATAAAAATGGTACTCTTATACTTGGGAACATAAAAACTCTTTCTCCTTTGAAAATTGTAGCAAACCGATTTCTGCATTTGTAGTATGTATTTACTGTAGTTTTTACAGCACAATTGCTGAAGCACTTCATCTCTTGACTGTAAATGCAGTATCTGCATTAATTTCTGAATACTGGTGCTGCACTACCAACCAGTCAGCATCTGTGGATCATGCTTCCTAAAACCTTGCATCCGTTGTGCCTGTCCCCTTTGTCCCACCCTAGCTACATCTCTACACATGACTATAGTCATTGGTCTTTGTGCCCTGCAGTCTTAGGAAGAGAGAAAGCAGAGAAAGTTGTGTTAGTTTGCCTTACTGACTTTTCTTTCTGTACACAAAGGTATCTTCTTGCAGTCTGATGAAAAAACTGCATTAGCTGATAATGGATAATCTTCTTCACCCAAGCATAGAAGATCATGTCTGAGGTTAAAGTGATATGGCTTCCTTAAAAATTGGGGTTTAGATTTTTAAGAATGGCTTGAATAATAATGATGACCCTATGTGTTGGACCTGCACTGGAACACCCATTCAGAGATTTATAGATGCAATGCCAACTCCCTTTTCTGTACTTTTTTGAAATGGCAAATAAGTTTGTAAAGTCAGAAAAAAGTATACATTTCTTGCCAACACTACTCTGTAACATCAGGTATTCATATTGTTTATAGGTCTAGACCATCGATTTTTTTTTTTTTCAGTGACTTCAAATTCTGTTTCAGATATTGTCAGAATTCTTATAGACTTTCTACATGATAGTTATTGTAAGTCACAGGAGTGGCAAGTAGCTAGCATTGTTGTTCTGTAATCAGGGATGAAGTTTTCGTTAATGAATTCATTATAGTAAAGATACTTTTCTAATTTATTCTTTTGTTTTTTGCAGGTTGGCTTGATCATGTACTTTGTTCGTACACCATGTGAATGGGGCATGGACGCTATATCTGCAACACTAACCTTCCTTTGGGAGGTTGTGGGGTATGTGGAGGGACTTTTTTTCAAAGACCTTAAACAGACAATGAAAAAAGAACAATGTGAAGTCAAGCTTCTTGTTACAGCATCAATGCCAGGTAATAACATTTGATAACTTTATACTACAGTGTTACCCAAAAGTACTAATAAAATCAAGTGACTGGCTATCAATTTTTATTGCAGTACACAACAGTAATCCTTGCATAACAGCTGAAAACAACTAGATAATTCAGTTATGTGGAGAAGGATATTCATAAAAAAGCATAGCATGACTGTGTATCATTAAATACCACAATGAAGCTGTCGTACTGTGACCCACTAGGGATTAGGCATGAATTAGTGCCATTATAGAACATTTATACCAGTGACAGTGCTGCTTTGCAGCCTTAGTAATACCAGTAACCATGCTAACAGACCACCCATGCCATGAGTGATCATGTGACCCATTAGGAAGTAACATACCAGAGGGCATGCCCAAGACTATATGCACTCACATGTGCATTGAAGTGTCCACAATTTCTGTAAGGGTGCAGCAGGCAGCCCATACAAGGGCTGCACAGCAAAGTGCCAGATGAGGAGGAAATAGATATACAGGAATGACAGAAATGGGAAAGCAAGCAGAGAAACACAAGACAAAAGGAAGGGAAGCTTGATGTCAGTGGAGAAAGGAGGGTAAAGAGAGGGAAGCAGGGGCAGGCAGACAAAGAGCACAAAGACTGACAGGGGAGATCATAAAACTGGACAGATGTTTCCTGACGAGGGAGGACTGAACAAAAAACAGAGGCTGGGGGATGACATAGAAGAATAACGAACAGAAGGCTGGGGGGTTAGGGAGGAGTAAGGAAGGCCTGCTAAACCTGCCCACTCTGGAACCCACCCAGAAGTCTATCAACTCTGTTGCTGACATCATGGGCATACTCCACCTCTTGTGGCCTGATACTCAATGCCAGTTACTGCACAGTTGGCAAGTTGCAAAAGGAGTCTGTAAGTTGCAAAAGGAGGTGTTTCTTGGTGCCATTGAGGGCATCCAGCACCCAGTCCACCTGTATTTTTACCAGCCCCCCTACTTCCCTCAGGTGACCCAGGAGAGTCCCTCCGCAAACCCCAGTGTCATATGAGGAGCCTTCAGCCCCCTCTCTACATGAGAGATGGCCATGTAGCCCAACAGTAGGCCTTCCAGATTGTCTTCTGCAGCTTGCAGCTAGCCAGGTTTAGAAACTGCTGGGGACCCAGTGATAGGCACAACTGCTAGGGCCTGTACCATATCTGATATTGTAGAAAAAAGAAAATAAATTAAGGAAAATGTCACAAAAAAGAAGAAAAAGAGAAGATAGAGAGATAATGTGCTGTTTGGTGTATTCGAAAATTGCATTAATGCTAACAGCACTTGGAAGGCCTCTCCTGCACCTCTGACAGGTAGTGTGTTTTTTGATCTCTTGTGATGCTGGAAAACATAACACAAACAGTAATTAGCATGATATATCCTTGATGGCAGAAGGCAATTACAGTTACAGGTGCTAGGCAGCAGCAGTTGAAGAGACGTGTCTGTCTCTTCCTAACCTTTTCTTCTCACTGGTAGAGAAGGTCTGGGGACACCACATCAAGTCACTTTGTTTCTACCTGCATTGGTTGCCAGAGTGGGTGATGCAAGCTGCATCAGTAACTACACTATCAAGCTGGTGTCAGGCAGCAACTTTATAAAAGGAACTCGCATAATCCCTCATCATATACTCGTTATGGTTCATGTGCAGCAGCTGCTGAAAGATTTTACACTTTCTGCTGTAAAATCTAGGAATCCTGCACAATTGCCAGCTGAAGCTCTGTACAATTCCTAGCTGCACTCCAGGAATGAAATGGTAGGCAGGTGCACAATGCAGCATGTAGTAGACACCAAGTGGCTCACATCTATGAGCAGCAGGATTGCATAAAGTCCATCAACAGTAGAGTGATGCACATGGTCAGTAGTGCAATGCAGAGTGACAGTAGCATGCCCAAGCTGTGCAGGTGCACCCAGTATGCATAACTTTTCAGCACAGGAACAATCAGAAACAGGCCCCATAACATGAACTAGGGCTGATAATGCAATAATGTTATAGATGTATTTCCGAGATGATCATGCCAAAGCACTGTACTAGCATAATTACTGAGTTATGATCTCCACCTTTGCATGATAAAGACCAATGTCACCATATCACAGGCAACTGCATTATGGCAAGCAACTTAGAGATTTTGAAAATGGTAGACAACAGAATGCATTGCCATACAGGAGATCTGACAGCAGACAAGACAGTTGGTAATGGATCTCTGGGGTTATCATCTGAAGTATCGGGGCCCCCTTGAGCAAGTCCTGAAACATGTTAAAAGGGACTTACATATACTAAATCCAAGATGGCTATTTCTCAGAATATTCTTTCTTTTTTACCTGTGGTATGGCAGTCTTGGAGCTGGTATGTATAGGTTCTGGGGGGGGGGGGTGGCTTGCCCCAAACATCGGAGCTACAGATGGGGCTTCCCTCACAGTACATAAAGTTTAAAGGAGAAGAAAGATGTTCAAGATTTGCTGTTCTTCTGTCTTTTTTCCACATCGTTACTCGGTATTCCAAGTGCCGACATTTTGTCCATTGACCACATTAGTATGCATGGAGGCAACAGATTCTGTTACAGAACAGTGGAGTATGTGGGCTGACGCTGTTTAGGGCATGACAGGTGCTATATGCTGAGGGGAGGCTTAATGTGACATGTTGCAGCTGACAAAGCAGGACAGGGTGTAGTCCTTGCTATAGGGTGGGAGTGCTCAACCTGATCAGGACTGAAGGAATGGCATTGCCTGAAAAATTCACCATAAAGGAGACAGAGGGGCTACTACATGCCCTGCACACACACACATGGATTACATATCCTGGAACAAGGTAAAGCAGACAGGCAGATTGTAGCAGGTGCTGCTACAGGGCATCAGTGTAGTAGACTGTCGTAATAGGACAGTAGTGCAATTTCATCACAGGATCACCAGTATGTTTCTTCATCTCATGACCAGTACTGAGGAAATACTTTACACAAGAAAAAAATGTCAAAAACTTCAAATGCAAATTTATGTTTTTTAATACAACAGATTCATGAAAAATATTGTATAGACCAAGAAATATTGGGCTGTTTAGAAAAAGAAGTGACTGAAGATGTGTGAAAAAGTAAACAAAAAATCTAGAAATTTTTGAAAGGTATAAAAAAAGAAACATTGACATGGGAAAGAACGAGATATCTGATATGATGCAGTATTTATGCAAAGGAGAAAGCCAAACTAATTAATACAAAAAAAGCAGCTCCAAAAGTATTTGAGGAGAAATACAGGCAAAGGCACCCAGATATGAAAAGTTTCACAATACAAAAAATAAGATCACAAAGGGGGAATGTAGTAGAACAGAAGATTAGTAAAGAAGCAAATGAACAAATAAAAGCTGAAGTTATGGAATAGCTATGAAGTGAAGGATTTAATGCAGAAAGTCTAACACAGGATGTTAAGTTGTCTATCTCACCTTCTTTCTTGCTGGTTGGGATCGGAGCCGATCCTTGGCTCTGACTCGGCCATCTTCTATAGCTCGAGAGCTGTTTACTGGCTCGAGGCTATCCCTTATCCCATGATGCCTAGTGCTAGCTTCCCAGATCTCGTTTGCCGCTTCAGCTGCGAGGTGTGGTTCTTACTGGCTCAGGCTCGTATAACTTTCTTATTTAACTATTTCTAGTCAAATTAATCTTTCTACTGAGATTTTTTTTTCTTGTTTTAAGTTGTAATCTGTAACTTAGTGTTAGTTTAGTCTCTTGGTAGTCCTTCCCTTAGAACTCGTTTAAATTAGAGAGTTCTCCCTCTCCCCCACCCCCTGTCCCTTCTTGTAGGTTACAGTTAGTTTAATCCTTTCGTTCTTTCTTATTGTTAGGTAGCCATTTAAGTTAGAGGCTTCCTAGTTATAAAAAAAAAAAAAAAAAAAAAAACAATCTTTAGCTGTAGTTAACTTTGTGTTTTGTGCCTTTGTTATTAGTGTTGTGGTATTCTGTTATCACCGTTCAGCCTATTGGCCAAAAATCAGTGTAGTGTCTTACGGGTTATTTTGTTGGGTATGTCTAAAGAATCCAAAGTGTCTGGATTCAAGAAGTTTGACTCATGCTGTCAGAAAATGTCTCTGACAGATGGTCACACTTCTTGTGTCTATTGCTTAGGCGCAGTGCACCTGCAGGACTCTTGTTCCATATGCCATGCATTCAGTCCAAGAGTTCTGCAGGAGCGCAAGAATAAACTTATTCTGAGGGGTCTTCTCAAGCCCCAGGATTCACCGGCCAAGGCTCAGCCTGTGAAATCCCCAAGACCGACCAAATCGTCGGCTCCAAGCTCGGAGCCGTCATTGATTCAAACTTTACCGACTACCTTGGTTCCGGCCGAAACCGAGGAGACTATCTCCTCGTTGGCTCCATCACTGTCCTCGGAGCCGTCATGGAGCCACAAGAGGCTGAGGTCCCCTTCATTAGAATCCATACATTCGGCTCCTCGGTCTCCCCTGCTGCAAAGTGAGCGCAGTCACAGATCCTCCCACTCCTCTTGTCTTCTAGGCTCTCAGATCACGACGTGGAGAGAGTGGTCAGTAGGTTAATGAAGTCGCAGGCACTTGCCAAGATGTTGTCCAGCCCTCCTCAACAGGTGTCGGCTCCGTCCACTGCTATCGATATTCCTCCTCTGACTCCATTGAGCTCAGAGCCGGAGTTCATTGGGGTTCGAGTCGTGGAACCGTCAGCTCCGATAACTATCCCTCCTTCAGTTCCGTCGTCAGCTCCGATTCCCTCGATGGTGCCGTCCGTCGAGGGATCTGGGCGCCGAGGCTCCCTCGTCGGCTCCGAGGGGGCGAGTGGCATCGGACCCTTGTCTGACCACGTTCTCCCTCTCGGAGCTTCGGCGCAGGTGAGCTCAGCTCCTACATTGGCCTCGGAGCCGTCTCCCTCGGTCCAGAGAAGGTTTCTGATTTCCTCGGAACCGGAGCCTTCTTGGCATCGTGGCAGGGACGCCTTCAATGTCACGAGGAGTGTTCTGGCCACTGAGTCAGCTCCACATTCGACCCCATTGGCCCCATCCCCTATAGTGCCTGCGTTAACCTCTGCTCTTCCTCCAGACCCCAAGCGTGGGGAACTGGTGCTCCAGGGCACCCCATTGGGTGCTTCCTCTTCTTCCGAGGCCTCCCTTGATCATTCAGACGAACTCCCTTGGAAGAAGAAGTGCAAGAGGAAACACATTGACTCCCCTGAGTCTGTCACTTCTGATACAGACTTAGATGAATCGGAAGGGTCCCCGAGATCCCCCTCTGAAGATGTTTCCTTCTCGGACATCCTAGAAATGCTTAAGCAGAGGAGGAACTGGACTCCCCTAGCCCCTACCGAGGATGAGTCTGTATTCCTGGATGCCTTCGGTTCCCGACCTTCCACCTCCTGGGTTTCTCCGCCTTTCGATCCACTCATGTCAGTAGTGGCTCGAAAGGCTTGGTCAGCTCCAGATACAGTGGAACCAACCCTGAGGAGACCCGGCAAGTTTATCACTGTACCTGTTGATAAGCAGTTCCTTACTAAATGTGTTCCTGTGGATGCCATGGAGGTAGCAGCAGCCACTAAGAAAGAGTTAGCGGAAACTTCTGCATCTGTCCATCCTCCTAACAAGGAGTCCAGGACTATGGATAGATATGGGAAGTGAATGTTTGCTTCAGCGACCTTTTCTGTGAGGTCACTGAATTACTTATGCAATTTTACCCGGCTTCAGAGGGACCTCCTTAAAGAGCTCGGAGATGCCCTTCAGCATCCATCAGCTGAAGGGGCTCAAGCTAAAGTGGCTTCTCAGCTGGCGACCCTTAATTCTGTAGTCAACTCCTCCATAAGGCTCATTTCCTATGCAGCCAATGGTGCGAGTAGAGCCGCAGGTACAGGCGTGGCCCTTAGGAGACACGCATGGATGCGGCTGTGTAATTTTGCAGAACCCTTTAGAGCGTCATTCACTAACACCCCCTTTGATGGTTCCTTTCTCTTTGGACCACAGGTGAAAGACAGTCTCACTAGGTGTGAACAAGAAGACAAGACTCTCTGCCGTGGGAGTCCGTTTTTCCACTCCTTCCAGACCATACCCCAAGGGTCAGAAGAGTGGTAAAATGTAGTTTCGAAAATCCCAGGGAGCCTCGTCTGACACACATAGCGATTTTTCCTCCAGGGGCAGAGGAGGAAACAACAACAGATGCCGCCCTCGTGGCAGAGGGGGTCCACAGAACCAGGGCAGCAGAGAACTCTTCCAGCATCCCTGAAGGGTTGCCCGGCTGCCCTCCTCTGGAGGCAGTTGGGGAAGACTTTCACTGTACCCAAAAGCCTGGCAAAATATAACGCAAGACAAATGGGTACAGTCAGTCATATCCGGAGGTTACAAAATTCCCTTCTCTCAACCCCCCTTACCGTCAAGCAAATCCCTTCCAGATGTTCCACCCAATCTGAGGGACCAAGCAGTCATAGAAGTTTCACGACTGCTAGAAAAAGAGTCATCCAGGAAGTCCTGGCAGACCAACACGGATCCGGAAATTACTCAAGGTTCTTTTTGGTACCAAAAAAGACAGGGGACTGGAGACCGATTCTGGATCTCAGCAGACTAAACAAGTCTGTTCAAAGAACAAAGTTTCTGATGGTCACACTACAGTCCATTCTACCCTTTCTGGGTCAGGGCAATTGGATGTGCTCCATAGATCTTCAGGATGCGTACTACCACATCAAAATGGACAGGAGCTCCAGGAGATTCCTTCGCTTCCGGCTGGGAGCCAGTCATTACCAGTTCAGAGCTCTGCCCTTTGGTCTCACCACAGCTCCCCAGGGTGTTCACCAAATGTATGGCAGTGGTCACGGCTCACCTGAGACGTCGAGGATTCCAGGTGTTTCCATATCTAGATGACTGGCTCCTTACTGCTACTACCAGGCATCACCTTCTACAAGCCAGGGACTACACAATCACTTTTTGTTCCCAGCTAGGCATTACAATAAACTTTGAAAAATCTGCCTTGTTGCCCTGTCAATCTATTACCTATGTAGGAGCAGACCTAGACACAAGGAATATGTCTGCAAGGCTACCGCCAGACAGAGTGACCACAGTTCGACAGCAAGTACAAATTCTAATGCAGTGCTTCTTCAAACTCTGGGTTCCGTGGCAGCAGCAGTTCTTCTTGTCCTTCTAGCCCGCTTTCACATGAGAATTCTTCATTGGCTTCACTTCACACAGTGGTCCTTTCAACAGCTGCCCATGTCTCACATGATCATGATTACAGACACATGCAAAAAGCAACTTTCCTGGTGGATGGTCTCCCCACTAGTCTCTCAGGGCAGACCATTCATTCAGCCCCCTCCGGTTGCCACAGTGCCCACAGATGCCTCCCTGATAGGGTGGGGGGGGGCATTATCAGGGCAGGACAGTCCAAGGCACTTGACAGCCTCACGAGTACCATCTGCATATAAACATCCTAGAAATGAGAGCCGTGCTCCTAGCGTTGCAAGCTCTTCAGGAATCTCTCCCTTCTGGGACCATTGCAATTCAAACGGACAACATGTCAGTGGTTTGGTACATCAACAAACAGGGCGGAACCAGGTTCTACCCCCTATGTCGAGAAGCACTCAGACTCTGGCAGTGGGCGATCTCCTCCCAATGATTTCTGATTGCGACGCACATCCCTGGAAGGTCCAACGTCATAGCGGACAGGCTCAGCAGAGCTATTCTCATGCCTCACGAGTGGTCTCTGAATCAGGAAGTTGCGAATCTTATCTTTTGCAAATGGGGACAGCCTTGCTGCGACCTTTTTGCCACCCCCTTCAACAGCAAATGCAGCAACTACTTCTCCCTTCTTCCGCTTCCAGGTCACACACCCAGAGACGCTCTAGTCCACGCTTGGCCTCAGGGACTTCTTTATGCCTTCCCTCCATTTCCCCTGATACCGAAACTCATACAGAAAGCAATATCGTTGGGTTGCAAAATGATCCTCATTGCCCCCTACTGGCCTTGACAGATATGGTTTCCGTTCTCGATCAGCCCTGGACTCTGGATCCGATTCCAGACTTGCTGATTCATGAATCAGACGGGCTGCATCAATCCCTCCAAACACTCCAGCTCACAACTTGGTTGCTCCACTTCCAACCGTAGCCAGGCTTCCCAACATTTCCCCGGCCGTACGTGAAATTATTGTCTCCTCGCACAAGTCTGCCACTAGAAGGACTTATGCTAGCAAGTGGAAACGTTTTTCTTGTTGGGCAGAGACTAGGAACATAGATCCCTTTTTAGCCCCAGTCCACGAAATCCTGGAGTTCCTAGCAGATCTTTTTCATTCTGGGTCCGCTTCTTCTACAATCAGGGTTCAATTAGCGGCCATTTCAAACTTTCATGTTGGTTTCTCTAATGCAAACATCATGTCTCATAAGCTATGTAAAGCTTTCCTAAGAGGAACTACTCCCCTTAGACCCCCAGTGAGAGATCCCCCTCCTCCTTGGGACCTAAATTTGGTACTAACCTCCTTAATTTTGCCCCCTTTTGAACCTGCAGCGTCCTGTTCCATTAAGTTTCTATCTTGGAAAACTCTCTTTCTGGTAGCTATTACTTCAGCCAGATGCGTCTTTGAACTTCAGGCACTATGTGTCCATCCTCCTTACTTAGTTTTTCATAAGGACAGGGTAGCTCTGAGGACTAATCCCTCTTTCCTCCCGAAAGTCTGCATAGAAAATAATTTAAACCAATCCATAGACCTTCCCATGTTTTTTCCCAACCACACCAACAAGGCAAAATACAAATTACATCAATTAGATGTTCACAGACAACTGCGTTTTTACCTGCATAGGACGAAGGACATAAGGAAATCGGACCAACTATTCCTTTCCTGTGCTCTAAGCAAACAAGGTCGTCCAGTCTCCAAAGTGACCTTATCCAGGTGGTTGTCTCACATTATTACTTTCATTTATCAATTGAGAAACAAAGAGTTGCCTATCAAACCAAAAGGTCATTCCACTAGGGCCTTGGCCACCTCTGTAGCATTTCAATCTAGGTTGCCCATGGATTTTATTTGTGCAGCCGCTACGTGAGCAAATCCTCATACCTTTATTTCTCATTACAAGCTAGATATGGTCTCTAGGAGCAGAGCTGACTTTGGTTCCACTGTTCTGAAGAGTCTGTTCCAATGAGCCACCCAGGATTGTAGGTGCTAGGGATGCTGTCCCAACCAGCAAGAACGAAGGCGAGATAGACAACTTAACATAAAGAAGTTATGTACCTACCATAACGTTCCATGTTAGTTGTCTTCATCTCTCCTTCTTTCATGCATCCCACCCTTCATCCCCCTATCCTATTGGACCGAGAGGAGTTCAAGTTTCACTGGCTGAGTGTTCTCTGGTTGTTTCCTCTACTGACTTACAGAGTATGATAGGTGTGCTCAACATTTTGTTTGGAGAGGTTCCTTCTCTAGCTATGGCTAGGGTTAGCTATTTCAAACGAGATCTGGGTAACTAACGCTAGGCATCATGGGATAAGGGGTAGCCTCGAGCCAGTAAACAGCTCTCGAGCTATAGAAGATGGCCGAGTCGGAGCCGAGGATCAGCTCCGATCCCAATCAGCAAGAAAGAAGGCGAGATGAAGACAACTAACATGGAACGTTATGGTAGGTACATAACTTCTTTTTATATATCACAGCATGATGGATCACTGAGTCCCCAAAGTAAGGAGAAGTAGGTGGAATGGGAAGCATCTGAGCCTTCAGCAGCAAGCCAGTACAAAAGTTCAGTTGGAGTTGCACAGCAAGGGAGGGAGCAGGAAACTGTGGCAACTCTGATGCTGCCAGCATTGTGGAGTGATAGGCCAGTGTGTTCCAATATGAAAGAGCAACAGAGAACGCAGGATGCAGCTGAAAAGAATGTCACTGGAAGATGCTCTGGAACTTTCTGTAGAACGCAGGCAGGAAACAGAGAATAAGAATGTGCCATCAGATTAGAAGAAAATGATCTAAGGGAAGAGTTTCTTAATTCAAAAGAGATGGATAGACATATTAAGATCAATAAAAACAATAGATTACAGGAAGTTAGTAAGACCCAAAAATGTTAGAAGTCTGATAAAGCAAATGAACACAGTAATCAAGACTATTAACAGAAATTCCAAACAAAATACAAAAATGAATTCACTGGAGAAAGAGCGGTGTCAGGTCCCACAAAGTCACACCAAAACTGGATCAAAGAACACACTTCCTTTAATATTGACTTCAGGTTAAGCGCTTTCATCTACATGCAGTAGACTTCATCAGAACACCTTATCCTAATACATTGCTGTTTAAATAATAACTACCTTCTAATCACATCCCAGCATCAATTAACCACTTTGATTTTCAAAAATTCTAAAATTCATTAACCTTACAAATAAACTTGATTAATAAAATTTAAGATAAAAGCTAGTTAAAATCACATGGTTAAAATGTCTTACAATAGAATAATACACTAATACCATATATGAATATAAAAATACATTAAAAATATATGCAAATTTGTACAAAAATAAATGTCAATGGAAAACAGTAATAAAACACGCAACTGTATAACAAAACATATGTTTCTTTATTAAAAAAATAACTATATTATTTATGATGTATGACTGTTGTATATTTGATAAGTTCAAAATTCTATTGTTATATAAAGGGAAAGAACCCATTCAGGTACATAATAAGGGTTTGGAGGAAATACATTCATTTAATCCAGGGTTAGTTGCTGCATTCAATAAAATTTGCCATTTTACTTCCCTCTCCCTCAGCTTAGCTTTCACATTTCCCCCTCTGGGCTTAATCCTAACACTTTCTAATATGGCAAATTTAAAGGTATCACAAATATTATCTTCCAAATGTCTGTATAGAGCATTGTTTGTATCTTTTTTTCTTATACAATACAAATAGTCATAAATATGATTTTTCAATCGTCTATCCGTTTTTCCTACATAAAAACTGGAACAATTGGTGCAGGTAGCAAGATACACCACATGTTGGGTCTGACAATTTCCCTTTTTAAACCTAATCAATGTTTTATTAGTGTTATCTAGGGTGAGGGTAAGATCTTCCCTAACTGCATGACACTGATTACAGTGTCCACATTTGCTAGTACCCTCTATTCTGTTCTTTCCTTTCTCCCCATAAGTGACACATTTGTATTTTTGAGATTAGGTCCAGTTTTGTGCACAAAATGGGGTACATCCCCTAATTTATTGTGTACCCCATCTTCACACCTCAAAATATTCTAGTTCCTCCGTATAATATTTTTCACTTCCTTAAAAGAGGGATTGTATTGTAATATACATGTTCTGTTGAACTTCTTGGTCCTATCTTCAACTAGTGTATTAATGGGCCATTAATAATATCCTTGCTAGCACCCAACAGGAGCTTATAATTTGACATACCCTGTAATGTCTTTAATACGTTCATTGGGATATCCCCTCTCTCTAAACATATTTCCAATATTCTCTATCTCTTTTACCATCTCTGTATAATCTGAAGTCATTCTAGCAGCTCTGATATACTGTCCTTTAATAATGCTTCTCTTTTGACTTCTGGAATGATTACTAGAGAACTCTAAATAGGAGTTACTGAAAGTTTCCTTTCTATATATATTAGATTGAAACCCTCCGTCTGTTGAATAAACATATGTGTCTAGATATGGGGATTCCCAAATTATTGAAATTGTATGTGAATTTTAGGTATGTGCTGAAATTATTAAGATACTCCACAAAGTTAACGATATTATCCATGGTACCAGTCCACAAAATAAATATATCATCCAAAAATCTAACATAACAACTAACTGGTACCATACGTTGTTCTTAAAAATAAACTCATCCTCCCAATCTAATAGGACAAGGATTCTGATGTTGAGGATTCTATCCCATCTGCTTCCCCTCCAGAAGATTTTTCCTTTGGGGATACTTTGAATACTCTTAGGGAGCAGTTTAAATGGGACAGTCAGGATTTCCCTCAATCTAAAAAAAACGATCCGGGAATTTTTAGATTTGCCACAGCATAAACCTTTGGCTATACCTCCTGTTTTGGAAGTTGTGGATGATGTTTTCATGGAAAATTCTTTAACTCCTAATTCTGTTCCTCCTGCTCACGGAAAACCTGATAGGTGAGGAGAAAGAACAAAAAGACGAACCACAGCTACTGAAGAGTTTTCAGTTAAAAACTATGCAAAGTACTGGTAGGCAAAACTTAAACTCACCACGACTGTTATCAGCAAAATATGTTAAAATAAAGTCTTTCTTCTTTTGCTGATAACAGTCGTGGTGAGTTTAAGTTTTGCCTACCAAAACCTGATAGGTATTATAGGGTTCCTGATTCTCATCAATTTCTCTTTCGAAACCCTACTGCTGAGCCTGAGATTTTCTCCAGGTCCCAAGGGTGTTAAGGCCACTATTGCTAAAAACCCTGTACCTTCTGATAAGGAGTCTAAGGCCTAGGACAGGTGGGGTAAAAAGGTTTATACCTCTGCAACTCTTGCCATTAGATCTGTGAATTGTCTTTCTCACATGCTTAAGTATCAGCAGCATACTTTAGAGGCTGTAAAGGCTAAGCTTGGGGATATTCCTTCCATGTCAGAAACAAAGGATTCCAAGATTTACTAAAGTCTGCCACTCTGGTTAATAAGCATTCCCTTAATTGTGGTTTTGACACCTTGGAGGCTTTCTGCAGAGCAGCAGCCACTGGTTTCATTCTTAGAAGGCATGCTTGGCTTAGGGAGCAGCCTCTTTCTGAACCTGTAAAATCTAAATTGCTGGATGTTCCTTTGCACAAGGACAACCGTTTAGGTAACAAGGCTGAGGAGGTACTGAAAAAGTTGGAGGATAAGGTGAAATCTTTGCAAGCTGTAAAAGATTTCCTTCAGGGTCAGTCTTCTCGGTTTAGTAGGCATTATCCTTCCAAGAACTGGTCTTTCCCTGATCCTGGCAAGCAGGGTCGGTCTAAGCCTAGGGGTTTCAGATCTTCTAGATGGCAGGCTTCTGACCCTCAAAGGACTAAACAATGGCATCCTTCTGTTGCTAAATCAGGGAGTTCTAAGCCAGCTTCCCAAAGCATGCATTCTCAATGACTCCGGCCTTCTTGTGCCTACCTCTGTGGGCCCAGGGTTTCCTTTGGGGGGAAGGTTAGCCAGGTTCGCAGGGGTATGGTCAACCATCACAGATGACAAATGGGTACTCAACATAGTAAACCATGGTTACAAGTTTTATTTTCACACCTTCCCTGTCTACAAGGTTACCCACACATTCCCAGAATTTTCAGGGCAGAGGTAGAGAATCAAATTTCTTCTCTACTGACTATGGGAGCTATAGAAGCCAGTTCCTGTAAATCAGACAGGCCTAGGTTTTTACTTGAGACTTTTTCTGGTACCCAAAAAAGGGGGCACCTAGCGCCCTATTCTGGATCTGTCTATTCTAAACACTTTTCTGGTGATACCCAAATTCAAGATGCTCACTCTTCAACAGTTACTGCCAATGCTGGGCAAGGATTCATGGCTGGTAACTTTGGATCTCAAGGAGGCTTATCTGCACATCCCAATAAGGGAAAGTTGCAAGCGGTTTCTTCATTTCAGGGCTGGGGAGCAACACTTCCAATTCTCTGTGCTGCCCTTTGGCTTATCTACTGCTCCCAGAGTTTTCACAAAGTGCCTGGCACTAGCCATTGCTTTTTGCAGGCAGAGGAACATTCACATTTATCATTACCTGGATGACTGTCTCTTTCAAGCAAACTTCCCAGAACAGTTTAAAAAAAAAAAAAAAAAAGGATTTGGACTTCGTGAAGAACATTCTCACTTCTTTAGGTTACACTCTCAACGAGAAGAAGTCAACGTTGGTTCCTACAAGGGAATTGTTTTCCTGGGAGCGAGTCTGAATACAGCCACCCAGATGGTATTCCTCTCTCAAGACAAACAACAAGATCTGTTGGCTTATTTCATGAACTTGGCAAGCATGACCCAGCTCTCTGCAAGGCAATTCCTGCAAGCACTGGGGTTCATGGCTTCATGTATCCTGATGATCAAGGCTGCATATGACAAAACTTCAGTGGTACCTCAAGAACCTTTGGTGTCAACACACAGAGGACTTAGACTTGATTCTTCCCCTTATTCCCTGTCTACAACTGGAGTTTCTCTGGTGGGCAACAGCCTGTTCTCAGAACAAGGGTCTGTCTTTTTGCCCACCACCTGCCAGCCAGACTCTCACCACAGACACCTCAGATTATGCCTGGGGGGCACATCTGGAAGGCAGGGGCATACAAGGGACTTGGAGCACCCAACAGATTCATCTGCACATAAACTTAAAATAATTGATGGCAGTGCAGCAGACCTTGCTGGCTTTCAAGGACCTACTCTACCCTGGGACTCTTCTGATCAGGGCAGACAACACCACAGTCATGTGGTACATCAACAAACGGGGGACTCACTCTTACCCTTTGTGCAGTCACAGCATGAAACTATGGTCTTTAGCAGCTTCCATGGGCATACATCTCATAGCCCAGTATCTTCCAGGGAGGCTAAACTCCTTGGCGGATCAATTGAGCAGACATATTCTGGATTCTCAAGAGTGGCAACTGAACAAGATCATTTTCCATCGCATCACTCAGCATTGGGGCACTCCTCAGGTGGATCTTTTCTCCTCTTACACCAATCATCTCCTTCCAACATTCTGCACCAGGGAGTTTCACGACAAAGCATGGAGAGTGGATGCTTTGTCCATCCCATGGACACAACACTCAATTTCTGCCTTCCCCCCTGCCTCTTCTTCCCAGAGTGCTGCTAAAGATAAGGGACGAAAAACCAAAGGCTATTTTGATAGCACCAGATTGGCCCAGGCAGCATTGGTATCCCCTTCTTCGCAGCCTTTCCCAAGCTCAGCCTTGGCATCTTCCCCTGGGACCAGATCTGTTGGTTCAGGAAGGGGGAACGTTTCTTCATCCTCATCTTCAAACTCTGCATTTAACTGCCTGGCTAATACTTTAAGTCTTTCCCAGCAGATGGTTGAAGTTCTTCATGAGGCCAGGAGGCCTAGCACCAGGAAATCCTACGCAGATAAATGGAAGAGATTTTGCTCTTGGATGCAGGCTAAAGGAGAAGAGTCGTCCCAACCTTCTCTTTCCCTCATTCTTAATTATCTAGCAGGTTTGCTTAATGGTGGACTTTCCCTTTCTTCTATTAAGATTCATGCTTCAGCAATTTCTGCTCATTGTTCTTTTGAGCAACCTATTTTTTCTCACCCCTTGATGAAACAGTTCCTGAGGGGAGCTAGCAATCTAAGACCTCCCAGAAGAGCTCCTACGCCTGCTTGGGATCTTAATTTTGTCCTGGAGAAGCTTACTCTTCCTCCCTTTGAACCTGCTGCCTCGGCAGACTTAAAGTTCCTTTCATTGAAGACTGCCTTTCTTTTGGCTATTACTTCCACCAGAAGGGTTTCGGAGCTGCAAGCCTTAATGGCAGTAGAACGTTTCATTATTTTTCATACAGACCAGGTTTCTCTGAGAACTAATCCCTCCTTTATGCCTAAGGTGGTTTCCAATCTGACACTTAACCAGTCTATTCATCTGCCTACATTCTTCAGTAACCCCCAGAATAAAGGGGAAAGGATTCTGCACTCTCTTGATGTGCACAGACAGTTGAGATTTTACTTAAATAGGACTAAACCCTTTTGGAAGTCTCAGCAATTGTTGGTTAGTTTTGCTCCTGGGGCTCAGGGTAAAGCTATTTCCAAACAAACCATCTCCAAATGGATTGCTGGATTGCCCATTGTATTCATTTTTGTTACCTGCAGCATGGAAAGCCCCCCCCCGGGTATTAAGACCCATTCTACTAGAGCAGCCTCTACCTCTGCAGCTTTTTTGAGAGGTGTGCCTACTAAGGACATTCTGGAAGCAGCCACTTGGCCTTCTGTCCATACTTTCACAAAGCATTACAACCTGTCTTTGTTTTCTAAGTCTAGGGCTGGTTTTGCCTCTGCAGTTTTGCAAGGCCTCCTTACCAATCCTTAATCTGTGATTCTTCCTCCAGCCTTTTGTTTTCTTCCTGGGCTTTGGGAATCAACTCGTATGTTAGGACTGCAACAATGAAACACGAAGAACATAGTACAGTTGTGTACACTTACCATAAATGTAGATGTTCGAGTGTATTCACTGTTGCAGTCCTAGTTTCCTACCCTCCATTCCCCCTTTTTTCCTAAAGCACAGACTACTTATGTTATTTTTTATTTATTTTTTTTTGGATGGCTTTTTTCCAGGGTATTTCCTTCCTGGTTTGGCCTTCTTTTGGGGGCTCCTGACAGTTAAGGCAAGAAAAACTGAGGAAATGGCGTCGGCCGCCTCCCTTTATACCTGACGTTCTGACATCAGTTTACAACCGACGGCAGCCGACATCATATACCAAAGACTCTGGTATTCGGGCTGACTGAGGGCTATCAGGAGCTGGATAACCCATATGTTAGAATTGCAACAGTGAATACACTTGAAAATCTACATTTATGGTAAGTGTACACAACTGTACTTTTTGATAATTCCATTTTTTCTATGTAATTTTCTTCTATCCTTTTCTAAAGATCTCAATTCCAGTTATTTTACTTCTGTTACTATATTCACTACTTTTAGTACAGTTGGTTGAGACTTCAGTTTTCATTTTCTAATAATTGCATTTTTGGCAGCCACTAGAATTAAACTCAGCAATGCCTTATTATGTCTTGGCAATTCTGATCCTGTATCACAGCTCAAAAAATTATTTCCTTAGTTACACCAATTTGCTTACCTAATATATCTGACAGAGTACACTCCCAAAAAGTATGTCCCCAGTTACCTGTTTCTCCCCCATGACTCCTCCAACATTTGCTGTCTACCTGAGGAAAAATTCTTTGGAGTCTGTTTACTTGATTCTTTCAGAGTTTATTTCAGTGTTTCTTGCATTAAGTTGCACTTTGCTCCTTGTACATATACTTATATGTATATTTGCATTTTTTGTCATGTTTTTAATAGTTGTATACATGTCATTTATGTCATTCATACTTGGAAAGTCATAGAAGCTGGAGTCAAATTCTTTGTATGTGCCCATACTTGACCAATAAATGTAATTCTGATTCTTAGGATATAAAGATAGTTATGCAAACACTTCCACACAAAAATTCTAAATCTTCTAGATTTTGTTGCATATTTGGGAGCCATACATATATCCTTCCATTGTTTCTTTGTGAATTGATATTTAAATATCTCTTCCAATCCTTTCTAACGTTGTCTTCGTAGTTATCATGAAGTGTTTTATATGTCCTGATTACCCCTATTTTAAAAGCAGCTTCTGTTCTGGATTCTATTACAAACTGTACCAGTGCTGGTCTTTAACTTAGGGTCTCCTTTTTCCTTTCTCTTTGCTTATACTCTGATATCTGTCCTTGAAAACGAAGGCAATCTTTAGCCTGCAGTCCATATGTATTCTTGGTCTCTTTCCATTCTTTTACCTTTTCCTCTCTAATTATTTTCTCCCAATACTTTGGTTCCTTTTCCAGTTTTCTGCAGTAAATTCCAGCCTCTCTTGTCTGTTCTGTGTACCCCTAATTGCAGTTATCTCTATCGGTAGAATCTCCTTTTTCCATTCCTATGTTGGCTTAGTTCTTAAAATACATTCTGCTACTTTACAAATTGAATATTCTGTATGGTTATTGTTATTCTCCTTAAGGATCTACATCCAATATCCCAGTCTGTCCTTGTTTCTTGAGCTTCTTCCCAGTGTCATTATCATCCCTTTCCACTTTGAATTATAGCATTCTCCTTGTGTTATGTATTGGGGCCTTAACTGTGTAGCTCTGAAATACCCCTTCATATTAGGTAATCTCAAACCACCTTGTTCTATTGTAAGGATCAACTTATCCCACTTGACTTTTGCCTTCTTCCTCTACCAGTTAAATTGTACAACTCTGTCATTTGCTCTCCACAACTTCTCCTCTGGTTGATAAAAATATGTCTGATTTGTGTATAAAACTAAAAGGACATTTTCATTGCTTGTGTCTTAACTATCCATATCTATAAAACAGAGATTCCAGGTTCTCAATTTTTATGTTACATTTTGTTTAGTCTCTTCCAACATATCCTTAGCTGCCATAACAGAATCCTTTATAACCCATACTACTAAATACATTTTGCCATGTCCCCGTAAATATGGGTATTGCTGATCCAGTTCCTGTGTGGGCATTGCCCTTGTTGCATATTCATTAATTGTGTATCCTGAAAACACCTGAAACTATCTTAGAATGTTCCACAACACTGAAATGTCCTTTTCTGGTTTTATCAGGTATAAAATAATATTATCTGCAAATAAATCCGACTTTTCCCGGTTACAATACCAGTTATATCCTTGAATTTCAGAGTCCCTTATTTTCTTTGCCAGTGGTTCTAAATATAATGCAAATAGCAAAGGGGGAAGAGGGCACCCTTGCCTGGTTCCTCCCTTCAAACAGTACTTATTAGAGGTGACCCCCCCTCCCCACTTACATTTTCATCCTGGATCCCTCATATATCCTAATTAATTTTATTATTGTGTCAGGGAATGCAGATGGCCCTACTCATGAAATCCCAGCATACTCTGTTGAATTCCTGTTCAAAATCAAGACCCACCCAACAACAGTGTTTTTTTTTCTTACATTCTACTTCTCACTGGATGATCATTGTTTTATTAAACTTGTCAAAGTTTGCCTCCCCTCCACAAAACCACATTGATCCATAGCTATCAATTTTTTCATCACCTTTGTCATTCTTTTAGCCATTATAGACATAAACACTTTATAATTATGGCTGAGAATTGAAATGGGCCTATATGAAACTGGTTCTGATGGGTTTTTACCATTGTTAGGTATTACCGCAGCTATTGGTGCTTTAACAAAACCTTCCAGATGTTTATCATTGTTCTTTCCTCCTAGCTTCAAAACGTCCACATGAATACTATCTATTCCCGGAGACTTCCTTGTAGATCGGTTATACATCACAATTTTATTTCATCTCCTCCTGTTCTAACTGTTAATAATTGAACCTCATCTACACCTAACATTAGCATATTTAATTTTGACATAAACATTTCCAATTTTTACTTTTTGTTGATTTCCACATTTCTCTGCTTTATACAGATTCTCATAAAATATTTGAAATGTTTTTAATACCTCTACAGGATCTCTGGTTGTTTTCCTTGTTATAGGCTTCCAAAGCTTGGCAATGACCCTTTCCACTTTTTGTTGCCAAGCCATTGTACTAAAAGCATTTGTGCTATGGTGTTATGATCAAAAAACAGTTGCTTAACCACAAGCTTTATGAACATGCATATTATCCAGGCAGTCCCTTATTTTCTCTTTAGCATTGTGCAATTGCACCTCTCCTTGTTCTGTGAGATTCCCCCATTCTGCAATACCTTTACCTTTTTCAGTCCCTTCAAACAATTCTTGTTACTTCTTATAGATTTTTCTTTTATTTTTCTGTATTTTTAAAATTCCAGTTTCATTTTATCCCACTCCTTAGCTATATTTTCTGAAGAAATTTATGTCTTCCATAATAACTCCCAAATAATTCCCACTACCCATTCCCATTTCTTAAATTCCTCTTTGTTTAACAGATAGGTGGGGAAGTGCCAGTGTCTCATTTTTATTTCATTACCCCATGATCTGAAGTAATTATTGGATGTGTATCAAACTTCTCAATTAAATGCGCATGTTCCTGTTAAATTTCTGTCTAGTCTAGCCCATACCTCTCAACTGTCCAGAGAGTCACAGAATGTCCATATTTTTGTTTCATATCTTTGGTCTGTTTCTCATGAAACTTGTGATTTTCTGGCAAGTCACTGAGGATTGAAGCCAGTAATGAGATACAGTTGAGTTTTAGACTTCATATTCTTCATAAAGTGCATGCTAACACAATTCACATAATTCTAGCAATGTTCTAAATGGGTGAGAGCAGTATTTAAGATCTGTCCCTATTGTTGGGTCTTTGTCCCCCCGTTATTTTAGGCTTTGTCTAGATTTCTAGTGCTAAGAGGTTGAGAGGTATGATCTAGCCATGTTAATGTACCTTGGGGAATAATAATTAAATTCTGTCTTGAGTTTCTCATACTGAATTCATGTCTTTCATACCAAATATTTTCATAAATTTCTTAAGAAATCTACCCTTTTTTATTGTAGTTTCCCTTCTAGGCCCCCATGTGCATCCTTATTTTTGCAAATCAAATACCAGTCTGCACCTATGAGTAATATTCCCTGCTAAAAGCCGATTATTTCTCCCCAATATTTTAAGCTCCATAATAGCAGATCTGATGTTGTTAATCTTCATTCATTCCTTACTGATGGGTGTTGGTTCCATCCTCGGAACTGAGTTGGCCTTATAACAAGCATGTGTCAGCCAAAAAAACTCTCGAACTAAGCTTACCCATAGTGCCCCTCTCCCTGTTACCTCAGATCTCATTTGCCGCATAGATATCAAGACGTGTCAAGCCAGCTCTCAGCTAAATGATTTAGAATTCTTTTATTACTAAAACACTTTTTGCAGTTTTTTTCTCCTCCATCTATGACCTTTTCTTTTTAATATTAGTCAGTAGAGTTTCTACACCTATTTGAGTGCCTCTTTCCTTTTTTCTTACCAGTTTTGGTACTCTTAGTACTATCACTGGTACAGGCTTTTCCTCCCTTTATTTTTCTTACCCTCTGAGGTAATTCTTGATACCATTGTTGGTATTCCCTTTCCCCTTTTTTCTTCTATTTCTCTTTCCCTCTGGGTATACCCTTCTATTTATCCAGATTTCTATTGTTTAAAAAAAAAAAGTCCTTTACCAGATTTTTCTGTTTTTTGATAGTTAGTGTGTGTTTGTGTAACTTGTTTACTGCTACACTACTATTGGATAGTCTTGTTCTGCTATTTCTAAAAAGAAGGGAACAACAGGATTTAAACAATGCAACCAGTGTGGTCGTAAAATGCCAAACTTGGACACCCATCTCTCTTGCGTTTACTGCGTGAGTGTTACACACTTATCTATACAACCACTGTGTGAAGTTTGTAAAGGATTTAGTGCCCACACTTTAAATGAGAGGATGAATAAGTTAATCCTGAAGGGTCTTCTAAAAACTCCTTTTTCGGAGGCTATTTCTGGATCGGAGGGCTCATCCCCCCAAGAAGGAACATAAATGAAGGAGCCATTCCATTCCTTCTTCCCCTCATGGAATTGACTCAAAATCTTTGGAACCGAAGGCAAAAATTCCGAAACTGGCACCAACAATCTCGGCACCAGAGTCTCAACCCCTTCCATGGTGCCGTCCTCAGTTCCAGAACCTCATATATCCAGCTCGGTACCATCCTTGGTAACATTGTCTCAAGCACCAGCCACTGTACTGATAATGACCACAGTACCATCCATGTCTTTAGTTACTGTTTCATCTCTGATCTCCCTTTCGGCACCAAAAATAGTACTCCCAGCTCAGGTCACCCCCCCCCATACATCTTACTGGTCTCGAGTCCATGGTGTTGAAAGGAGAAACAGTCCCTCGGACCTGATATTCCCCCATGGTAAATACTTTTTTGGGACAACAATGCAGCCCCTTATTGGAACGGCCTGACTCTCCATTGGAGATATCAACCCGTTTCTGCAGGAGCCTGTCCTGTGAGCATGTCATGTGAATTTGATGTGGTGAGACTTATGGAGAACCATGCTGTCCATCCCCCAAACAGGTAGTCTCAGGCGATGGACAGGTTAGGGAAGTGAGTGTTTGCCTCATCAACCTTTGCCATATGGTCCTTGAATTACTTGGCACACTTTACCAAGCTCCAGAGAGATCTAATCTCAGAACTCTCGGGAACCTTAGCAGAAGCAGTCTCTGACGAGGTATGTGACAAAGTTACCTCACAGCTTGCAACCCTGGAATCTATATCTAACTCGTCTGTGCAGTTGATCTCTCACACTACCAAAGGGGCGACTAGAGCAGCTGGTTCGGGCTTTGTCATAAGACATCATGCCTGGATGCGCCTTTGTGATGTTGCAGACCCCTTTAAGTCTTCCTGTCTCAACGCTCCAGTGGAAGCTTTTTCTCTCTTTGGCCCAAAAGTGAAAGACATGTTATCCAGGTGTGAAAAGGACGGTAAGCCTCTGTCTGCCATGGGCGTATGTTTTTCCACCCCCCAGCGATCCTGCTGTAGGAATCAGAGGAGTGGAAAGATGTGGCACAAGAAGTCTCAGGGTCGTGTCCATGACACATGTGGTGAGTTTACTCCCCGAACAGAGAGGGTAACTCTTCTGGAAGGCACTCCTACAGAGGCAGAGGGGGTCAGTGTAATCAAGGATCTAGAGATTCTTTCTGTGGGCAGCCCTACCAGCACTCCTGAAGAGTGGCCCAGTTGGTTACCTCCGGAAGCAGTCTGGGAACATTTCTCTCTGCACCACTTTGCCTGGTGATCAGTAACCAAAGCTTCATGGGTGCAGAAGATAATTGCCAGAGCTTACCATATACCCTTCAATATTTACCTAAGGTCACTAAGGCACAGTCCCGACGTTCCACCCAGTCAAAGGAAAGCAGCAGCCCAAGAAATACAAAAGCTGCTCCAAATAAAAGTCATCCAGTCAGTCTCACCAGACCAAATAGGATCTGGATTTTACTGAAGGTTCTTTTTAGTGCCATAAAAGACAGGAGACTGGAGGCCAATCTTGGACTTCAGCATTCTAAACAAGTTTGTTGTTCAAGCAAAATTCCAGAAGATCACAGTTCAGTCTATCCTAGCCTTTCTGGAGAATTTGATTGGATGTGCTCAATAGATCTTCAGGATGTGTATTACCCCATAAAAATGGACAAACACTCCAGAAGATTCCTCCAGTTCTGGCTGGGAGCCAATCACTACCAATTTCAAGTGCTGCCCTTTGGTCTCCCTACGGCCCTCAGAGTGTTCACCAAATGCATGGCAGTGGTAACAGCTCACTTGAGACTGCAAGGATTCCAGGTGTTTCCATATCTAGACGTTGGCTCCTTACTACTTCCACCAAGCGTCTACTGGTTGCAGCCCTACATTACACCTTAAACCTAGCAAATTCCTTAGAGAACTCCATAAATGAGGAGAAATGCAAGCTAATTCCTTCTTAGACCTTGGGATGCATAAGGGCAACTTTCTATACTCAATCTTGCCTAGTTTCCCTCTATCCTCACAGACTGGAAATGATTGACATCCCAACTCCAGGCGATACTCTCTCGAAACAAAGTTTCAGCTCGGGCAGTCCTCCAAATACTCAAATCAGTGGCAGTATCAATAGCAATAGATCCACTGGTGAGACTATACATTACATTACTGCAGTAGATTCTACTAGCACAGTGGTCCCCTTTGATTCATCTGTTGTCCTTCCAAGTCTGCATAACGAAACAATGCAAACAAGATTGACTTTGGTGGATGAAGCCAGACAAAGCCCTATGGAGTCATTCTTTCTCCCTCTCCCAGCCCAAGGCCATAGTGACCAAGGACGCTTCCCTGCCTGTGTGGGGGGCACTTCCAGGGACAGACTGTCCAAGGTACTTGATCACCAGTGGAGGCCAATCTGCATATCAGTGTTCTAGAACTGAGGGTAGTGCTTCTAGCGTTGCAAGCATTCCAGCCTATCCTCCCATCAGGTAAAATTGCTATCCATTCTGACAATATGTCAGTGGTCTGGTATATCAACAAACAAGGGGGAACCAAGTCCTAACCATTGTGTCGAGAGGCCATGAGAATTTGGCAATGGGTGATAGTGTCCAACTGCTTTCTCATAGCAAAGCACATTCCCGGGGATTCCAGTGTGATCCCAGACAAACTGAGCAGGTGCATTCTCCTGCCTTACGAGTGATCCCTCAATCCAACCATAGTGACAAAGATTTTTGACCGCTGGGGCCAGCCTTGCTGTGACCTATTTGCCTCACCAACAAACCACAAATGCAGCAGGTACTTTGCCCGAATCCCCCCGAAGGGGGAGTCCCAGAGGGATGCTGTAATACACAACTGGCCCACGGGAGTTATGCTTTCCCTCCCCTTCCTCTGATTCCAAATTTTATAAAGAAGGCCCTCCAGTTGAGAAACAGAGTAATCCACATTGCACCCTGTTGGCCCCGGCAAGTTTGGTTTCCCTTTCTTTGGCCTCACCTAGTACATCAACCATGGATTCTGGATCCAACTCTGGAATTGCTGTCACACCTGCAGTGGTTGATACATCCAGATATATCGAGTCTCAAGCTGACAGCTTGGTTTCTCCACTTCCAGTAATTGCAGGGCAGAATAACATTTCCTTCCCTGTATGTAACATTCTTCTGGCTTCAAACAAACCATCCACCAGGAAAATCTATCTTAAGTGGAAGACATTCATTATTTGGTCTCTGCAGAAAGAACTAGACCCCTGCTCAGCTGTAGTTAGTGCTGCACTGGATTATTTGTCAAGCCTTCTTATTCGGGAGTGGCAGCCTCCACTATTCGAGTACATCTGGCTGCTATTCCAAATTTCCACAATGGGTTCCAAGAGTCATCCTTAATTTCCCATTGCCTCAGTTAAACCTTTTTGAAAGGGGTCTCACACATCAGACCACCCTTCAAAGAACCAATGGAAACTTTGAGTTTGACATTAGTTCTACAATCCTTGACTGGTTCTCCTTTCGAGCCTTCTGCCACTTGTGATATAAAATTTTGGCCTGGAAGTCCCTATTTTTGGTAGCCATTACCTCAGCAAGACGAATATCCGAACTTCAAGCCATGTGCATAAAACACCTCTATATGGTCTTTCATAAGGACAGAGTATCACTCCGGACTAATCCTTCCTTTCTGACCAAAGTTATTTCGGAAGTGATTATTAATCAAACAGTTGACCTGCCAGTCTTCTTTGCAAATTTCTCAAATAAAGAATACTGCCTTCATTTACTGGATGTACATAGACAATTACAGTTTTACATAGACAGAACTAAATCTCTACGGAAAACCGACCAGTTATTTGTATTGTACTCAGGACCAAATTTGGGAAATTCTGTTTCTAAGGTAACTTTATCTAAATGGTTGAGAAATTGTATATGCTTTACCTACCAACATAACAAAATTCCTCTACCAGTTAAGGTCAAAGCACATTCAACCAGATTGGTGGCGACTTCTGTTGCCTTTCATTCAAGGGCTTCCATGGATATCTATGCAACTGCAACATGGGCTATCCCCATACCTTTATTTCTCATTATCAGTGCTAGAAGTGTGAATCTCAAAATGCACTTGCTCGAAGCACTCCTTAAAATGGAGAACATTGACATTTGTGCTGTAACAGAGACCTGGCTCAAAGCAGCAGAAAGCACCCCTGCACTACCAGGCTATAATTCATTCCACATCTTTTGGCCCCAGAACTTGGACTGAAGCTCCAAAGGCGGTTGTGTTTCCATATTCATAAAGAATGTGACCCCAGACTGGTAGCCCAACACAACTCATCAGAGATACTTCAGGTGTAGCTAACATTGGGTAAGACAGAGATTCAGGTCGTAGCCTGCTATAGGTCCCCGACCATGTTCCAAGACTCACACTCCATATTCCTAAGCACCCTGGAGAATATTAGGGTCCAACCTAACACTCTCATACTGGGCGACTTCAGCTACCCCTCCATTAATTGGGCAAACTACTCATGTACCAATACACTTGTTCAACGTTTCCTGGAATTCTTTAATTCCACTGCCCTGGATCAGCTCATTATTATCCCCTCTAGAGGTAGCAACATCCTTGAACTGGTCATTACTAACATGGGTGACCGTTGCTCTACCCCAATAGTCAGCTCCTCTTTGGTTAGATCCACCCACAAACTAATCAAACTAATTACCTTGGAAATCCACAACCCCACAAAGGTAACCACCATGAAAAACTTTTCCAAAGCTAAATCCTAAAAACAGAGGTGGCTAACTTCACGGCACCCATGCAAATAGAGAATAGTTGTATGACCGCCGAATTGTACACCAATGCGTTGTACGAACATGTACACAAATGCATGGATCTCGCCATACCCAGTAGAACCAAGATACTCTCCTCCAAAAAAAAGGAAGGCAATCTGGTGGTCCCCTGCCATAAACAAACTCTACAACAGAAGGAAGAAACTGGTACTGAATAAGGTGAAGTCCCAAGACTGGAAAAACTCCCTCATCAGCCTCAACAAAAAGTTGAGATCCCTCATCAAATCCTCTAAAGCTAGCTATGAAAGCAGAATTGCAGCAGATAGGAAAGACAACCACAAGACCTTCTATAGTTATGTAAAGAATCTCCATGGCAATACCCAGATTTGCTCTGAGCTACTGCACAATGGTACCTCCTATACTGAGCCAACAGATATTGGCAATATACTGGCCAACAGATTCAGTGCCAACTTTACCCCCCCCCCCAAAGGACTAATCACAAAACCAGTAGATTGCCAGGCACCCAGTATTACTGCTGCACAGTTTAAAACAGCACTGTCCAAGCCCAAAAATACAGCTTCTATGGGACCTGAATATCCCTGGCTGTGTTCTACATGAACTACAGAGTGAACTGGCACCACACCTGTGTGCCCTGTTCAATCACAGCCTCACCTCAGGCTTTGTCCCTACCGAATGATGGACTGCTACAGTCATCCCTCTACACAAAGGAGGAGTGACTACAGACCCTGGGAACTATTGCCCCATTAGCCTGACAAGTCTGATATGCAAAGCTATGGAACACATCATCATGGACCTAATGAACAAGGATATAGGGATTCTCCAAACTCTTGATCCCACACAGTTTGGTTTTGTGAAGGGTAGATCATGCCTGCTCAACCTGGTCGACTTCTTTGAGTCAGTCACCAGAGCTGTGGATGAAGGCAAGGTAGTTCATACAGCCTACCTTGATCTGGCCAAGGCCTTTGATACCATTCCCCACTCAGGGATCATAGAAAAACTCACTAAGCTAGGCATCAACCCCTAATACACTAGGTGGGTTGCAAACTGGCTCACAGATAGAACCCACAGTGTGAAAGTAGCTGACTCCAAGTCAGATTGCCTACCAGTCACGAGTGGAGTCCCACAGGGTTTGGTCCTGGGTCCTCTTCTGTTTGGTATCTAATTCTCTGAAGTCCAGGCCAACACGAAGGGACTCTGGCTGACAAAGTTAGCAGGCGATTGCAAGTTGGGAGCTATTATTAACTCCCCAAGTGATGATGACATCCTGCAGAAAGGCCTCACTGAGACCAACGACTGGTGTCAGAACCATGACCTTAAGCTCAATGCCAAAAAATGTGTCATCATTCCCTTTGGGAAAAACTCGGTTCCCATGAATTACCACATCAATGGTAGTCCACTGAACACAGAAGGCATTATAAGAGATCTGGGAACACAGGTTGACAGCACCCTCTCTTTTGACCACTACATTGCCACTGTAGTTAGAAAGCCCTTCTATGTGGCACATCTCATCACTAAGGGTTTTGCATCCAGGAAGAAAGAGGTCATTGTCTCCCTCTACTCTTCCCTCATTAGGCCAGTCATCGAGTACAATGCCCCATTTGGCATGTACCTCAGTAGACACCTGCAACAACTGGAGAGGCTGCAAAAGTACCTCACAAAGATGATCGTAGGCCTTAAAGACTTGTCCTATATGGACAGACTCAAAAAACTCCAACTATTCTCTGTCTCATATCGCCTACTTAGAAGCGATTTCTGCTTGACTTACAAAGCCATGTATGACCCAGGTCTGTTGGAATTGCTACATCAAAAGAAATTCCAATCCCTCCGCACCATATATCTGCAGAGACGTCAACCTCATTACCACAATCAATAGAACATGATGGAGGGACACGTTCATAACCCAGAGACTGGCCATGCTCTGGAATAGACTTCCCATATGTTTCAAACAGTGCACCTCACTGGCCCTCTTCAAGGGAAACCTTGATGAATGGATGGGAAATAAAAAATCCACCCCAGGGATCACTCCAGTGGCTGTACTTGACATAGGCACTGGGAACTAATGTTGGGTGGTACAATGCCAGGGTAATCCTATGGGCTAGGCTTGTAAAGGCTCCAGGGCCATTATCCTAGTACACACCTATGAACCTATTATAAATTGGATTTGGTCTCTAGGGGGAGAGTATCTTTTGGTTCAGTGGTAGTCAGGAACATCCTTCCATAGGGCCTCCCAGGACATAAAATAGTTGGGGACTCTGTCCCATCAGTAAGGAATGACTGAAGATTAATAACATCAGATAAAGAGTTTATGTTCTTACCATAACATTCCATCTGTGTTGATGATCTTCATTCATTCATTACGTCCCACCCTCCTTCCCCCTCCAAAAGGCTCCTGGAGGTTCGGACCTGGTCCATATCCTGTATTAGGGAACTTCCTCAGAAAAAGCCTCCGCTTTCTTTCTTACGAGCAGACTCAATCTGAGGTATCAGGGAGAGGGGCACTGTGGGTAAGCTTAGCTGGAGAGTTTTTTTGGCTGACATGAGCTTTGTTATAAGGCAGACTCGATTCTGAAGACGGATTGGACACCCATCAGTAATGAATGAATGAAGATCAACAACACAGATGGAACATTATGGTAAGAACATAACTCCTTTTTTTTAAGTAGAATATAAATACATGCCAGCATAATCCTTATCCTTTGCCAGTAACCCCTTAGTACTACAAATCTGTCATTATTATTTTTTTTTCCTTTTCTGTCACTAATAAAGCTCCGCTAGCAGTTAATATACATACTCATCTTTTCCCTTGACCCTGA
This sequence comes from Protopterus annectens, assembly GCF_019279795.1. Taxonomy (NCBI): domain Eukaryota; kingdom Metazoa; phylum Chordata; order Ceratodontiformes; family Protopteridae; genus Protopterus; species Protopterus annectens. The sequence goes on along the minus strand of NC_056728.1, from coordinate 33,069,163 downwards.
TTTTCTGCAGAATTTCCATCCTGAAATCATTTTTTTTTTTTATCAAATTCACATGCTCAATTGTTTCTGAATGTGTCTTCCATAACATTGGTATTTGCACTCTGGATTTCTTAATGTAATTAGGTATTCTGTCCTTTTTATCTATACCTGTGAGACCATTCACATTCCAAGATAATATGGAAAGTATCGTCATTATGGTAAGAAGTCAGTATTCTGACCCTTTTATATATATGTCAGCTTTTAAAGACAATCCCATCTTAATAAAAATATTAAAGCTTGCAGGAATTGTATTTTAGAAATAAGGCCAGTCCATAAGAAGAGCAGGAGGAAATGTGAGAGTAAATAGTAAACATTTTGTGGACAATATAAGGTGTTTTTTGCAGGTACATGCAAAGATGTTATAAAGGACAACGTGGTATTAAGAGTCGTGATGGGAACCATGTAAGTTTGGATCCAAGTCAGATAGTTGATCATTTTGCAAAAGTCTTTTCAAAGATTGGAGAGAATGATAAAGGGAAGTCTGCATCTAGGATAAATTATGAACTGAATTATCTTAATTTACAGTTTTATGTAACAACTGAAGAATTAGTGCATAAGGCCTAAGGAAAGATACCACTCCTAAACCAAATTAATTGAATGGTACTTTTTTGGTAAATATAAAGGAATGTATATTAGGTTGCTTAACATTCCATTTTCAACAGTCTTTGTTATTTGGACTAATTCATAAACAGTGAAAACAGTGGATGGCGCAGTGGTGCAGCGGTTTGCGTTGTCACCTCACAGCAAGAGTTTCTTCAGTTCTATTCTCGGCTGGGGTGCCTTCTGTGTGGAGTCTGCATGCCCTCACTGCATTCTTGTGGGTTTCCTGTAGGTACTCTGGTTTCCTCCCACATTACAAAGACATGCGTCTGGAGCGTTTCTTTCTGGGCCTCCACTGAAAATTAGCTCATTCCAAGTCAGACTTTCTCGGTCAACAAATAGTAAATAAAATAAATAAATAATTAAAATGTGCTAATGTCCTTCCATTTCATAAAGGGAGCATATCATATGAGATAACTTGTTGTTGTTGTGTCTTTCGGCTATTCCCGGTTAGGGGTCGCCGCAGTGGAACTCCGGTCCGCTAATGATTGGCAGTTGATTTTTACATGCTGAGTTGCCAGCCCTAACGCACAACCTTCAATGAAGGTATGCCCATTCACGTATGTCTCCATGCAGAAAACGGTCAACGTCTTACTGTGAGGCGACAACGCTACCGCAGCACCACCACCGCGGATATATATCATATGAGATAACTAATTTCATAAATATCAACCTTAGTAATTTTATTGGGAGAAGTTTTGAAAGAATCCAACTAAATGTTTTAGAGATTCCAGTTGCTGACATGTATTATATTCACCAACACAGATTTATGAAGGAAAGGTCAGTTATAAGCAACCTTACCACCTTTTGTATGGACCTGGTTTGAGCCCTATATAATAATATAGCTGATGATGTAATATACTTAGACTTGGCAAAAGCTTTAGATACCATACCGCATTGGGCAATATTACAAGCAATGGAAGCCTTGTAATTTTATCACTGTGTTACTCAATGGATAGTAAAATGTTTGTATGGAAGTTCAGCTAGGGTATCTTTCAATGGAGCCAAGTCTAAGGAATTTCTTAACAGTGGGGTATCACAGGGCTCTTGCACTGAGCCTCTTCCTTTTCAACATCTTTGTCTGCATTCCCAGTAATAGGCAATTACTGAACTGGTAAGTTTGCAGATGATGCAGAAATAGTTGGAATAGCATCTTCAGTACAAGACCAAATGATGCTTCAGCATTATTTAAATAGTTTGTCTAAATGGGCACAATTAAACAGGTGGAGTTTAACATCTCAAAATGTAAAATCTTACATTTAGGAAAGGCGATCCAGGTTGTCTTATAGTTTGTATTGTACTGTTATTGGTGAATGTGTGTAATTTGAAGATTTAGTGGTTACAGTAATTTGTAAGTTATACTTTAGAGGTCAGGAGAGTAAAGTATTGAGGAAATGTTATGCTAAAATGAAAACATTATTAATATCCCATAACCGTGGTGGTGCAGCAGTTAGCGTTGTCACCTCACAGCAAGAGGTTCTCCCATTCGATTCTCGGCTGGAGTGCCTTCTGTGTGGAGTCTGCATGTCCTCCCCGCGGTCGAGTGACATTAACAACATGCAGGTAGGTGCGAGCGTGAATGGGCGTGCCTTCTTTGAAGGTTGGGCGTCGGGCTGGCAACTCGGCACCGTAAAAATCTGCTGCCAGTTATGAGCAGACCGGAGTTTCGCTGTGGCGACCTCTAACTGGGAAAAGCCGAAAGTCATCATCATTAAGGACAGTAACCTCTAGGAATTTCTCTATATATTGGTAATTCTTTGTAAGTCTATAAGTAGACCAATGTCATAATATGGAGATGAATTGATGGAGTCTGTATGTACTGTAGGTTTGATATCAACAAACTGGAAAGAGTTCAAGCATATTTTTGTAGAAAAGTTTAAGGACTAAGAAATTTGACTTCATATGAAAGGCTTACGCGTATTAAATGTTCTGCTTGTTATAGATTATGAGGGGTTAAATCATTTAAGTTTATAAAAGTCTGAATAGTGAGGAAATGGAGTGTTGGGTATTTCTTTTATGAGGCAAGGCAGGAATATCAGAAATCACTTTTGGTGAATCTAGATTATGTGAATATGAAACTGGTAAGAAGCTATTTTAGGGCTGATCAGAGAAAGATTTTGTTGACCCTTGAGGTGAGGTTAGCTGATAATTTGGACAGCTTTAAGACAAAATTGGAAATATGGTGCAGTTATAGGCTATACTGGTCCAAGGCTTCTTGGAAAATGGCCAGTAGTGATCTCATATGAGGTCTCAGAGCCCTTCTTAACATTGTAACATTATATTTCTTTTATGTTCCATATGCTGTGGATGACTATATCATTTTAATTGCTTTTGACAGGTTCATGTCAGATTTTGTTCTTTTATATTAAATGATATGCTTTGCTTCCCTCTGTTTGAAAACTCCTTTGTACTGGAGAAGGGTTGTAGTCCTTAATTTGGATCCACAGTTTTTCCAGATATTTAATATTATGCTTTTTATGATATGCACAGACTGATCTATATAACTTGGTCAAATTGTTGATTTTCTAAGAGGATTGCTTTATATTAAAAACTCTGCTAAGTTTGTGATTTTTGTTGCTAAGTGTGGGAGTGGAAGTTATGCTTGGGATGGGTCTTAGGGACTCCAATATCTTAATTATTTTGATAATTCACTTTCTAGGCAGGTATTTCTCCATATTCTGTTTCTTAACATTTTTTTTCTTTCCTATAGAATTCCTTAATTTTAATGCTTATATGAGTAAAATAATAATGTGCTACTTCTCCTTTCTTGGAATTAAAATGGAATTTACATTCCTCGCAAGCAGAACCTTGTCTTCTGTTTGCTCTTTACATCTGAAGCTAACTCTGCTTTGTTAGAGACGTGTCCAAATCTCAGTGATAACATATTCACAAAATGTGGTTGTGCTGTAGTATTACAACAGATCAGCATTATAGTAAATCTAAAGTTGCCATAGATGTGAAGAAAGTAAAATCAAATAAAACTGGAATATGAGGAAATGACTCTTTGGGAAGTTATTGATTTCATCACCCTAATTTTAGTAACCCAGTTTTTCATTTTCTGCTTATATGCTTCAAGTCATAGTTAACTTGAATTTATTTAAATCACTTGTATATAATTGCTGGAGACTGGAATACAGTAATTTACCATCAAATGGAAAGATAGTCCACAGCAGTAATACATTTAATGGAAAACTTTAGGCTGAAATATTCATATTGCACTTTTTTCTGGACAGCAACAACTTTTTTTCCTCAGGTAGCTAGAATTATGGTTCCATATGACCTTTTTATTATTGTCTTCTTTTATGTTGACAACTATAAACTGTATTATTGAATCTAGATACTTTTCTGACTGTTTGGAATTTAGACCCTGTATAGACTGTAATGTATATTCTCCAAAGAAAAAATAGCTAGTTTGTTCCAACCTTCAGTTCCACTCTCCTCCTAGATCCCAGTATTACTGACAGAACAGAGGAACTGACTGAGAAGGTTTTAGTGCAAATAAATTTAACTCATTTTAAAAAATGTAAATGGGTTTTCTTTAAAACTAAAAGTAGGTGTATATTGATTAGTTATATATCCTAGATTAAAAAACAGAAAAAGTACAAAATCAAAGATTCTTCTACAAAAACAAATACTTTTTTATATTTTAGCATTTGTTTACCAGGATAGTCTGATTGGACACAAGAAGTGATCCTTTTTTTAGAGGATGCCCAGGGAGAAAAGCTCCAGTACTTATATTTAACAAGTATGGTTTGAAAATACTGTATACAAAGTTACAGAAAGGATTGTAAAGCACACGGATATAAATTACAGGACATACAAATAACAAGCACAGTTTCAAAACATATACAGGATTACAGTAGGATTCTTATGTAAAGGATACATATTACTTGGCATAATAATATTGCATATAAAACTGCAGTAGAGATGGCCAAGTACAGGACTGTCATTATATGCTTGCTACATCATGTACATTAGTAGAACCTGGAGTACACAGGAATGTGTGTAGAGATGTGTTTGAAATCAGTTGCAGAAAACAAAGGATATATTCATATTACACAGTTTAAAGGTAGATAATAATATGTTAGATGAAGATAGTTATTAGATTAGAGGGTTTTGTTAGAGTATAATAGAGGAGGCAGATGGAGCTTAGGGATCATCAGAAGCATAGTGGCATTTCTAGAAAGGACTGAGGTTAGTATGAAACTGGTTGGGCATTAAGTAAATTAGGCTGTATACTTCTTGCCAGTCATATATCTCCATTTTTTAAACAACATAAACACCTTCTGGAATTTATTTGGTTTCCTAATTCTATTAGGAATCCTTATCTAAAGCTGTCCGCCCCCAAATAATTGGACATTTCAAGACTCAGAATATTTTGTGGTACTTCAGTATGTCTAGAACATCTAAGCTTGTAAAACTTCTTTGTTATATTACAAATAAAAATGAGTGTTCACCCCTTTGTTTAATTTGGCATTAAAGGTGTACTTGACATAATTCTAATTCCACTGCACTTCCATTTCTTTACTGTCCATGTTTCCATAAATTAAATTTATCAAGCATTGTTATCATTTTTTCCAAGAAAAATAAAATTTTCTTGAACCAGCAGTTAAAAAACATAGCAGCAGGATTGAACCAATGAGCACTTCAAACATAATGATTCACAAACTTTTTATAAGTGCCTTGTCTAATAATTTTGGTTACCTTGAGCTGATTTTACTTCATTGCACCCAAAGGCTTGCTGTTGTAAACTACATACAGTATTTACAACTTTGTTAGAAAGACTAGGGTGTCATTTATTTAACTATTTCAACTGTATATAGCTGCCTTTGTGCTTAGTTAAAGTTTTCTCAAGTCTTCATCCTGAGCTTTTATATGCCACCCATTAAGCCCATTTCAGCTGGGCCTTCTTTTTATCCCTCTCCGTCCAAGTCTGCTTTCCCTTACTAATCCTTAAATCCTCTATTCTTTTAATACATTTATGTTTAATCTTTAAAGTTTTTACAGTTTCCAGTAATGTAGTTCTTTGCCAGCAACATTGCCAGGACCAAGAACTCTTAACAAAGCTACTTCTTCCTGTCACTCTAGAAGAAATAGTCGGGATAACAGATTAATCTCTTTACCAGTAATGCTTTAATAAGTTCTGTAACAGCATTCATATATCCAGTTAGTCTTGGGCAGGTAGAAAAATATACATACAGTTGCCAGTCTCTCCAGTATTACTTCCACTGTCTTGTGTTAGGCCCTAGAAACATTTTCCCCATCTCCTGGGGTATAAAAATACTTGTGGAGGCAAAGTTATACCCTCCATTCCTGATTTTCTCTCCAAATGTACCTCCAGTGTTGTCTCACAGTCTTTTCTTGCTTTTCCAGTGTATCTTTTTTAAGTAAGAATAATGCTTGATATCACTTGGATATTAATTACATTCTGCAGCTTCCCTCATCAGGGCCAGGGCATACAGGTCCCTGTGTCTCCCTTTCTTAACCACTTATGTTTTCTTAACTCTATTTTTAATCCTAGTTAATATTTGTAAAGCTGATCTTGAAAATTATTTAGCTTGTTACCAAGTGAGAATTATAGTGAAACTCTTTGTATTTACCATTGGATCTGCTACCATGGATTTTCCTTTCTTATTTTTGTGGACCTTATTAACAGCAGGACATCTTGTTGTTTAAGAAGGGCTGGATGAGCAAATAGTCTTTCTGTTCCTAACTTTCTCTCTTCTGTATTTCCTAGTGCTGCATCCTCCATCCCCACCGCCCCATATAATAGTCAGTCCAGTCCAGTTTCTCTACTACTGTCTGCTATAATATCCTTCCATTTCAGGTTGTGTGTTTGGTTTTACATTTTGTAAGTCAGAGAAGGAGCTTATGCATTCCAATATATTTTGAGGTCTGTCACTGAAAGCCCCCACCCCAAATTTTTAGGAAGAGTGAACTTTCAATCTAGGGACCTAAACCTTGTCTGCAACATAAATAAGATATGTTGGAGGGACAAGTATGTGTTTCAGACTACCTCTTCTCTGGAACAGGTGTCTCATCAATGTGAAGCAGAGTTCATTTCTAACCCAATTCAAGCATTACTTGGACCAGTGGAAGGTGAATTGGAAATTTACCTCTGCTCAGGCACTTAAGTCTCTGGTAGACAGAGGCAGACAATAAATACTTTATCACCCATGTCCAAAACTGCATATACCCCTTAAAATATGTCTACAGTATCAAACCTTGCCATATACATTTGAGAAGCTTGGACTAGGCTTAAAAAAGGCCCCCTGGGGTTGTTATCCTGGTAATCAGTTTGAACCTATGAATGTATGCATGCTGCTCATAAACACTGTCATCTGCTACCTCATCTTCAAAAATATTCAGATGGCTGACCTAATGCATGCAGCGATGACAGGACATTCTGGTTTAGTGCCTATACTTTCAAGCCAGGTTTAATTTCAGGTCATTCTACTTCTTGAAGTGAGTTTTCATATTTTTCATCATCTCCCCATATGTGAGGTCTATTGCGATCTCTCTTGTATCCCCTAACCACACCCCTGGAAATTTCAACTTATTTCCTGCCTCTAGAAAGGGATATTCTTTGGTTACCCTTAAGAGGTCATGTAAATTTACCAAGACCATTTTTGTTTTGTTTATGTTAATTGTCTGCACACAAAGATTGCCAAAATGCCTTAGATATTAAATATTTCTGGCAGGACTGCAACAGGGTCAGCCACTGTTAATAACAGATCATCAACAAATGAGAGAGTTTGAATTCATGCTTCCCCCATTTGTAACCATGAACCATGAACTGTTGATTCCCTGACATCCTGCGCTAATGATTTCATATACATAGCAAATAAGAGAGATGACAATGGGCAGCCTTGTCTAGTGCCCCAGTGTAGCTGAAATGTCAAAGACAATCCTGACATGGCCTTAATACACACTACTGACTTGCTATAAATATTTTTTAAAAAGTTATAAACTGGTCTGGGAATATCATTGTGTGCAGAACCTTAAATTAGAAACTCCACTGGACCTTATCATACTGTATTTTGGCCTCAAGACTAAGAAACAGTAGGAGCTTTTGTTTTAACTTATATCTCTCCGAGTCATCAGACTTCTTAATGTATTATCATATGTTCCACTCACGTGCAAAATCCAGACTGATCACAGTGTATTAGCAATGGAGTAAGCTTAGGTAGTCTTTTGGCTATTATACTGATGAAAACTTTATAGTCATACTGAGTACTGAAATGAAATTGTATGATTCAGGGTAACCAGGGTCTTTCCGCTCTTTCAGTATAACTGTGATTACCACCATCTTCTATGAATGTAGTATCTCACCTCCCTTTAAAATTTAATTCATCAGAACCAGCCATATCTCTTCCATATCTGACCTTAACCATCTCCAGATTTCCACAGATGTACCATCTAGTCCTGTGCATTTCCATGTAGCCAATTTTAATATAGCTTCTCTAAGCTCCTTTTGAGTGTTATCCAGCATTATCCCCTCCTCGTGTTCTCTAGTCAGTTTGCTTATTCTTAAACAGTCTAGATACAATTTTATTTCTGTGTTGTGATCTTTATTCACCATATGCCTTACATAAAGAATGCCACAGTAGTCTTGGAGGACTTCCAATATTCCCTTATTTATAGATGATAATAGACCATTCTTTCAACTTTTTGCTCTCATAGAGCTACTGTTAATTTCGGGGGTTTTAAATTTATTTATTTATTCATTTTACATTTGTTGACCAGGCTAGTCCAACTGGATATATGTCCATTTTCAGTAGAGGCCCGGGGAGGAAAGCTGCACAACTCACAGTATTATTTACAGTAAATGACATTTTATAAATGCAGGTACATAACAGATTTTTGCCATTCCTTGTGATTTTGCTTACAGAAGCTTAGTACATATCAGCTATGGTTAGACATACAAAGAAATCTCTAATACTTTTAAACAGTTAAATCACACTCTCTTTAATGTTAATAGAAAAGTAACTAGCTTATACAGGTTTGGAGAATAATAACCAGAGATAAGTGAGGTAGTTAGTCAAAGTTAGCACAGCGGCATAACCACTGTGATTTAAAGTATGGCTTCAAAATTGCTTGCAAATTAGAAAAATTCATTTCAAATTCATAAAATCCCAGCTTACTCTCTGGAATGCTTTCTGTGCATCAAGACCCACAAACAAGAGTGTTATTTTCTTACATTCCGCTTCCCTGTGAATCATTGTTCCATTAATGATGTCAAAAACACATTGAGCCGTAGCCATCAATTTTGGCATCACTTTTGCCATTCTTTTATCCATTATAGACATAACATTTTATAATCATGGGTTAGACTCAAAATGGGCTTATATGAAGATGGATTTGATGGATCTTTACTATTTTTAGGAATTATAGCCAACAAAGCTTTCTTCCAGGATATTGGTGCTTCTCCTCCTTTTAGAATACTGTTAAACAAAACCTTTCAGATCATTATCACTTTCTTCTCTCTTGACTTCTAAACATCCATAGGAATATATTTCTTTTTACTTTCCACATTTCTCTGCTTTATACATTTTAAAAATTTCCTAAATATTTCTAATATCTCTACAGGAGCTCTGCTTATTTTCTTGTTATAGGCTCCCTAAGCTTAGCAACAACCCTTTCTACTTTATGTTGTCTGAGCTGTTGTGCTAAAATCTTTTGTGCTTTGGAGTTATTAGCAAAACACAGTTACTTATCAGCAATCTTTCTAAACTTGTACATACTATCAAGTTAGTCCCTTATTTTCTCTTTAGCACTCTGCAGTTGCATCTCTTGTTCTGTGAGATTCCCCTATTCTGCAATACTTTAACCTTTCTTGGTCCTTCTAAATAATTTGTGTTAATTCTTAACCATATCTCTTTATTTTATGTCTACCCTATTTTTAAACTGTACCTTCAAAATGTGGTAATGGAACTGATGAAAAAGAAAGAATGTTATTTTGTAAGAAAACAGGATGAAATTGAAAAAAATAAGTGACTCATTTTTTGAGAAATAAATGTAAATAATACAGGTAAGAGATAAGATAGAATGGCAGTGTGATACTTTTGCAGATTGAGAGAATGATGTTTTACAGCAAAAAGAAATAGTATGGAAGAATTAGAAAATAGTTTAAAATGTTTACAGAATTCTTCTGCTTTAATTCACTAGATTGTAAAATCTATAAAAATATGGAAGATATATCAAAAATAGTCCTAAGAATATTAAATGAGTGGGGAAAAAAGGTTTTGGAGAAAGTAGTATTTGCAATGAAGCAGTGAGACAGAAAGACACAACAAGTATTATAATAAATTAATGAATAAGAAAAAAATATAAAAAGGGGAGTAAGACAAGAATGTCCCTTTAGTTAGCATATTTGCTTTAAGTATGAATGCAGTTTTAAACCTAATATTTAGGGATATGAAAGAAGCTATATATAAATATGGAAGTAAAATAACAATTCCCATGATGAATGGCATATGTATATATTGAAGTTTTTATAGCTAAGAATATAGTGTGGTTGGATGAGGTAGTACAAAAGGATACCTTGATTATTTTTGTTAAATAAGCAAAGAAAAGGTACAGGTTTTGGTGAAGTAGTAAAAAAGCAAGAATTTATTTAAGTATTGGTTTTGGATGTTACAAAGATAAGGAAGATAAGCAGAGAAAATGTATTAAACAAATACAAAAATTGTGTAAATTATGGAGAATATTTAATTTGAGTTTTAATAAAAAAGGTTGTATTTTTAATTAGACATATTTTCAAAAAATTGAGTTACTTAGATTCCATTATGGCTTGTCCTGAAGGTCTGGAAAAAATGTACAAATGTTTTTGTTTTATGTGGAATTCTAAGCTGAATCCAATAAAAAAAGGAATAATATATAATAAGGAAGAATGGGGGTTGAATTTAAAGAATCTGCTTGTTTTTTGTCATCATCTTTATGTTAGTGTAAGACTTTGAGAATATGAGAAGTAAGAGAATATGAAGGGGAAAATGTAATTATTAGGATTTTTGAAATTGAATATAAGGAGTTATGTCAAGAAAGTAAAGAAAAGAAATCAGGAAAGTATGAAGGGGAAGAGAAAGAATGGAAAAAGAAAATATTGGAGTGGAAAATAGATATTAGTGAAATTAAGAATAAAGAAGAGATATGATATTGAGGACATTATGGAGGAAATTGTTTATATTTATCATTGGAGAGGATCATGTAAGGAAATAAAATAGGCTGTTAAGAAGAGGAGGGGAATATTTAAATCATAGGAAGTGAGACTAGATTTAATGTTGAGATTAATGATTAAGAACGTACTAGTGGAAGAAGTGTTTGGCATGCGGAGAAATGGAATCTATGGAACATGCTGTATTAGAGTGTTCAAGGGTTAGAAAAGTATGGGACAAAGTAAAGAAACAAAATAATGGGACTTGTTAGAAAATGTAGGAATGGAAGATATTGTACATGGAGTGTATAAACTCAAAAAAGCAACAGTGATAGACAAGAAAAATAAAATATGCATAGCAATAGTGCATTAAATTTAGCAGGCAAGAACAAGTGAAGTGTTATTTAATAAGACTTAGGATAAAATAGTTATTAGTAAGAAGATAAAATTGTGGTTATGGCAAAAAAGTTGTATTTTTAATTAATGGATATATTTTCCAAAACTTGAGTTATTAGATTCCATTATGGCTTGTCCTGAAAGTCTGGAAAAAATGTACGAACGTTTTTGTTTTATGTGGAATTCTAAGCTGAATCCAATAAAAAAAGGAATAATATATAATAAGGAAGAATGGGGGGTTGAATTTAATGGATCTGCTTGTTTTTTGTCATCTTTATGTTAATGTAAGATTTTCAGAGTAAGAGAATATGAAGGGGAAAATTAAATTATTAGGATTTTTGAAATTAAATATATGGAGTTCTATCAGGAAAGTGTGAAGGGGAAGAGAAAGAATGGAAAAAGAAAATATTAGAGTGGAAAATAGATACTCCAATGTTGTAAATCTTCATTCATTACTGTTAGGACTTTGATTCCTTCCTCGGAACCGATATGGCCATTACCAAGCTCGCGACAGCCAAAAACTCTCAGCTAAGACCTACCCACAATGCCCCTCTCATAGTCTCTTTAGATCTCATTTCCCGCATTCCTCGGCAGACATGCCAAGCCTTCTCTCACAAGCTAAGTGTAGCATTTTAGTTTATATATATATATATATATATATATATATATATATATATATATATACACTTTTTGTCTGTAAACTTATATACTTTCTTCTAAAACCTACCCTCTACCATCGGTAGCTCTTTTCTTACCATCGTTGGTACTGTCCCTCTCTCCTACTTTTGGTAGGTGCTTCCCTACCACTTTGTGGTATTTCTTATTACCACTGTTAGTACTCCTCTCTTTCCTATCTGTTTAAAAAAAAAAAAAAAAACTCTTTTCTTTAACCTTGCTGCTGTTGTTGTTTGGTTGGTTAAATTGTAGTTTTAGGACTTTAGCGTAGTTTTATGATGATGTCTGATAAAGTGAAACTAGGATTTAAACAGTGTGATAAGTGCGGGCATAAGCTGCCCAATTCTGATGGTCACGCCTGGTGTGTTTATTGTTTAGACGTTGACCCCATCAATGCTTCTTGTGATATTTGTTCCAGCTTCAGCAACCGTATATTGGCTGAGCGTAAGAACAAGCTGATTTTGAAGGGTTTGATGAAAACTCCCTTCTTGGAGGCTCTTTCTGGGACGGAGGTCTCACCATCTCCTAAGGCTAAGAAACATAAAGAGAAGTGGAGTCACTTGGTTCCGACATCTCCGTCCTCCTCAGAACCGAGTCGACACTGGGCTTCTCCCATGCCTTTGGCACAGACTACTTTGGCACCAGGCTCCATGTCTTCTTCCTTGGTGCTGCCCTTAATTCTGACTCCAACCACTGTACCGGCTAAGGCACCATCCTCCTCAGTGCCGACCTTGGTTTTGACACAGGGTCCGACTACTGTCCCTACATCGGCACCATTCCCGGCCAAGGTGCCGACGTCTTATATGGCTCCACTGGCACTGACACCGTCGGTTCCAAAGGTCGAACACCTTCCCAGAACCAGGTATTCTCCCACTTATGACCCCTTTTTGGGACACCAGTTTAGTCCATTTCTCGAGAGACCAGAATCTCCTTCGGCAGCTTCCTTCAGATCCACCAGGAGTCTTTCAGAACAAGATGTAGTGAGGGTTGTGGACCAGCTTTTGGCAGCTAGAAGATTACCTACCACTGCTAGGTCTTCCTTCCTTCTTGGAATGGAACCTTTCATGGCATATTCACCTGTATATCCTCCTCTGGCCTCCTCGCAGGCCCCGGAGACTTCGGTACTGATGGCCACCCCGGTGTATTCTGTCTCGGCTCCGACTGCGGAGACTCCCTGTCAGCAGCGATTACTCTTGGCGCAACAGCTCCATTGGAACTGGTGCACTCTTGGAGCAGTGATTGGGCTGTCAGCACCGTGGCTCCTAGTTTGGCAACTATTTTCTCGGTTGCGCCATCTATGGCCATGGCTCCCTAGGCAGCTACCGGTCCTCTCAGAGCTCCTCAACTAGAGACAGGCTCCTCAGGGTGGGGTGTGACCCCGGTTCCGAGGTTGTCCTTCTCAGTTCCGGGCTACCATCCCTCCTCGGGTGGGCCTGCTCTCCAGGTGATGGAGACGGTCCCTGCCTCAACAGGCTCGCAGTTGTCACCATTGGCATCGACACCAGAACCCTCCTCTAGCATGCAGCTGTCCCAACCCCCTACTCTGGGATCTCGAGCACGGCAGCTGCAAGACCTTTCCTTGAAGGAAACCCTTTCTCATGAGTTGTCCTCAGGAGATCCCACTGGGGAGCCACCCCGGAAGAAACTGTGCAGGAGGAAGCACCTTGATTCCCCTGAGTAATCCATCAGCGAGGACACCGATTGTGATGAGGGAAAAGGGTCCCCATGGTCTCCCCTGGAAGATGTCTCATTTGGAGACATTCTCAAGATTCTTAAGCAGAGGGGAGACTGGAAGCCCTCCAACCCTTCGGAGGAATTGGTGTTCTTGCAGACCTTCCGTGCTCGGCCATCTACTTCTTGGGTGACCCCACCTGTGGGTGAGCTTGTTAAACTGATTGTGCAGCATGCCTGGAAGGCCCCGCACAACATAGAACCTGTCCCCCAGAGGCCAGATAAAATTTTATCCACCCCTGAAGACCAGCCCAATTGGTCCAAGCAGCTAGTAGTTGATTCCATGGTCGTGGTGGTGGCCACCAAGAGGGAACTAGCAGAAGATAGTTCCACTGTTCATCCCCCGAACAGGGAGTCTCAGCCTATGGACAGACTGGGGAAACGGGCCTACGCTTCATTGACCTTTGCCATTTGATCGCTGAATTATCTGGCACACTTTACTCGCCTCCAAAGAGATCTAATCTCAGAAATGTCTGCCTCTTTGGCAAGGATACTGCCTGACGAGGTGCGTGACACTGTTGACTCTCAGCTGGCTACCCTGGAATCTATCTCAAACTCCTCAATGCGCTTGATCTCTAACACCACCGAGGGGGCAGCTCTAGCAGCTGCATCAGGCATCGTCATGAGACGACATGCTTGGATGTGTTTGTGTGATTTTGAGGACCCCTTTAAATCTTCCTTTGTCAATGCGCCTGTTGATGAATCTTCTCTTTTTGGTCCCAAAGTAAGAGACACACTATCACATAGTGAGAAGGATGGAAAGACCTTGTCTGCTGTGGGCATACAGTTTTCCACCCCACAGAAATCCTATTCCACGAACCAGAGGGGAGGAAAGTTGTGGTTCAAGAAGTCCCAAGGATCTTTTCGTGCACTTGTGATGAGCAATCCCCCGGGGGCAGAGGGGGCAACTCATTCGGAAGACGCCCCTTTCGAGGCAGAGGGTGTCCAGAGGTCCACGCAACCAGTGCACTAGAGATTCCTTGTCTAGCCGACCCTACCAGTGCTCCTGAACAGTGGCCTGATTGCTTTCCTCTAGAAGCAGTCGGGGGTCAATTTTCCCTTCACCTACAGATCGGGCAACTCATAACGGATGCATGGGTGCAGAGAATAATATCCAGAGGCGATCATATCCCACTCGATCTTGCTCCCAGACCCATAAAATGAATCCCTGATGTCCCACCCTGTCAGAGGGTGGCTGCAGCCTTAGAAATCAAAAAGCTGCTAAGAAAAAGAGTCATCCAGCCAGTCTCACCAGAACAGAGAGGATCCAGGTTTTATTCGAGGTTCTTTTTAGTGTCAAAAAAGACAGGGGACTGGAGACCAATCCTGGATCTCAGCTTACTAAACAAATTCATGAAACCTCAAAAATTCCAGATGGTCACTGTACAGTCCATCCTCCCCTTAATGGGAAAGGACAACTGGATGTGCTCTATAGACATCCAGGATGCGTATTACCACATAAAGATGGACAAACGCTCCTGGAGATTTCTCCACTTCCAGCTGGAAGCCAATCACTATCCATTCAGGGTACTGTCCTTTTGTCTCTTGACAGCCCCCAGAGTGTTCACAAAATGTATGGCAGTTGTAGTAGCTCATCTCATGACTACAAGGATTCCAGGTGTTTCCATATTTAGACGATTGACTCCTTATTGCCACAACTAGGAATCTTCTCATTCACAGTTACACTCAAGGCCTTGCTCTTTGCTTAGATATTATGAGTATGATCAACATGGACAAATCACAATTGTCTCCAACAAAAGCACTGGAATTCATTGGACCGATCTTCGACACAACGTCCTGTCAAGCTTCCCTTCCTCCTCACAGGCTCTCAAAAATAAGAAGCCAGATTCAAGTCCTCCTTCTACAGACTTTTGTACCAGCATGTCTTGTAATACAGCTATTGGGATCTATGGCAGCAACCATTACCTTAGTTCCACTGGCGAGGTTGCACATGAGACTAGTACAGTGGCTCCTTTCATCACAATGGTTGATCTTAACCCACCCACTCGACCACATGATACGACTTACAAACCTTTGCAAAAAAGAAATGCTTTGGTGCATGAAGCCAGAATCATATCTTTGGTGTCGACCATCTGCCTTCCCTAGGCCAGGGCCAAGGTTACCACAGACGCTTCCTTGTTAGGGTAGGGAGCGGCATTTCCAGGGAAAGACAGTCCAAGGCACCTGGTCCCCCATGGAGGCCAATTTACACATAAATGTCCTGGAATTGAGGGCAGATCTCTTAACGTTGCAAGCGTTCCACACATCCCTTCCTTCCAGGACCATTGCAATTCAATTGGACAACATGTCAGTCATGTGGTACATCAACAAACAAGGCGGAACCAGGTCTTACCCCTCTGTCGGGAGGCCATGAGAATTTGGCACTGGGCGATGGCTTCCAACCGCTTTCTCATAGTGACACACATTCCTGGGAGTTCCAGTCTTATTGCGGACAATCTGGGCAGGAACATTCTGATGCCTCACTAGTGGTCCCTCAGTCCTATAATAGCAGATCAGATCTTCTGCTGTTGGGGCAGGCCTTGCTGTAACCTGTTTGCTTCTCTCCTAAACAGCAAATGAAGAAGCTACTTTAATTTATTTTATAAATAAATAAAAATAAAATACTTTGCCCTGATTCCCCCTTAGGGGGAGTCACAGAGGGATGCTGTGACCCACGATTGGCCCCCGGGTCTGTTTTATGCCTTTCCCCCATTTCCTCTCATCCAGAAATTCCTCCAGAAATTTCAAAGGTTGAGAAGCAAAGTGTTCCTTATTGCCCCATATTGGCCCTGTCAAGTCTGGTTCCCTTTCCTATGGCCTCATCTGATTCCCAGCACGTGGATCCTGGATCAATCCCAAGGTCTGCTCTCTCATCCTCAGGGACTGATTCACCCCAGTCTCCACAGCCTCAAGCTCACAGCTTGGTGTCTCCACTTCTGATGATTGCCAGGCTACCTGATATTTCATCTCCTGTTCATGAGATTATTTTGGCTTCACACAAACCTTCCACCAGGAAAATGTATTCTAGTAAGTGGGCTAGGTTCTGTACATGGGCCAAAGATCATAACATAGACCCTTTTTCCATGCCTATTCAGAAGATCCTACAATACCTGCCTACCTTATTACACACAGGAGCTTCAGCATCAACAATTACTATGCATCTAGCAGCTATTGCAAATTTTCACAGTGGATTTGACAATTCTTCTGTTATGTCACACCAACTGTGCAAAACCTTCATGAAAGGAGTATTACATGTCAAGCTTCCTGTCAAGCCTCCTTTAGAACCTTGGGAGTTGACATTGATACTTCAGTCATTAACAAGTCCTCCTTTCGAGCCTTCTAACTCATGTAATATAAAATTTTTGTCTTGGAAAACTCTACTTCTGGTAGCCCTTACCTCAGTGAGAAGAGTTTCTGAGTTACAGGCCTTGAGTGTCAAGAGACCTTACTTGATTTTTCATAGTGAAAGAGTGTCCGTATGTACTGACCCCTCCTTTTTGTCCAAGGTCATTTCTGGGTTTTCCATTAATCAGTCTATTCACCTACCAGTTTTCTTCCCTCATCATTCAAATAGAGGGGAATATCTGTTGCATACCCTCGATGTTCATAGGCAACTTCATTTATATTTGGACAGAACTAAATCTTTCAGAAAAACGGTAAATTGTTTGCAGCCTTTGCAGGACCCAGATTGAGTAGGCCTGTCTCCAAAATGACCTTATCTTCTTGGCTTAGAAATGCCATTACTTTCATCTGCCACCAGAACAAAGTGTCTTTACCTTCCAGAATAAAGGCTAACTCTAATAGATCGATGGCTACATCTGTGGCTTTTCATTCCAGAGCCTCTATGGATGATATGTGCGCAGCAGCCACTTGGGCAAGACCTCATACGTTTATCACTCATTACAAATTGGACTTGGCCTCCAAGAGATGAACATCTTTTGGTTCTATCGTACTCAGGAATGTCCTTGCTTAGGGCCACCCAGGACTCAAGTAGCTGGGGACTCAGTCCTAACAGTAAGTGAATAAAGATTTACAACATCAGATAAAGAAGTTGTGTCTCACCATAATGTTCCATCTGTGTTGTAGATCTTTATTCATTCATTACTTCCCACTCTCCTTTACCTGCCTGGACTCCTGGTGGACTTTAGGATTTCCTTATTAGATAAGGTATTTGCTCAGACAGAGTCTCCTACTGTCTCTTTTATTACTTCTATTATGGTGGGAAAACTCGATCTGAAGAGACTATGAGAGGGGCATTTTGGATAGGTCTTAGCTGAGAGTTTTTGGCTGGCGTGAGCTTGGTAACGGCCATATCGGTTCCAAGGATGGAACCTAAATCCTAACAGCAATGAATGAATAAAGATCTACAACACAAATGGAACGTTATGGTAAGACATAACTTCTTTTTAATGAAATTAAGAATAAAGAAGATATATGGTATGAGGATATTATGGAGGAAATTGTTTATATTTATCATTGGAGAGGATCATGTAAGGAAATAAAATAGTCTGTTAAGAAGAGGAGGGAAATATTTAAATCATGGGAAGTGAGACTAGATTTAATGTTGAGATTAATGATTAAGAACTTACTAGTGGAAGAAGTGTTTGGCATGTGGAGAAATGGAATCTATGGAACATGCTGTATTAGAGTGTTCAAGGGTTAGAAAAGTATGGGACAAAGTAAAGAAACAAAATAATGGGACTTGTTAGAAAATGTAGGAATGGAAGATATTGTACATGGAGTGTATAAACTCAAAAAAAAAACAATGATAGACAAGAAAAATAAAATATGCATAGCAGTAGTGCATTACATTTAGCAGGTGAGAACAAATGTGTTATTTAATAAGTTTTAGGATAACATAGTTATTAGTAAGAAGATAAAATTGTAGTTATGGTAAAAAAGGATGGGGAGATTGACAAATTAATAGTAAATGTTTTATGTCATGTGAATGAAAAAGAAAATCAGATAAGGCATTTTGATTATTTTTATTAAATGTATTCATGTGATGCTTTTACTGTGAAATATTTGAATATTTCTCTTATGTAATCAATATTGAAATAATGAACCCCTAATTTTTTCTATAGGTGCTGTGGGATCTTTTACATCCACCTGAGTTACCAACAATTCAGACAAATGAGACCTTTGTTAACATCTCATCCAAATTTTGACAGAATCAGAAATGCAGCACCCCCCCCCACCTCCACCCTCTCACGACTGCAATGCAGTTTCAGCAATCCAGTCACCTGGTGTGGGAAAAGAACCCACAAACTTATGGTCTTCCACCACCCAAGGAAAGTATGCTATCTGTTCCATCACTGACATTACTTTTTAATGAACAGTTTTAATTCCAGCAGTAATATAGTCAATCTGTAACACTTAAATATAATTTACCGTAGGCTATCACTGAGTTGATTCACATACCCCTTATTTTCTTCCTAGAAGTGATCATCTCTGTCAGACAACTTTTCATTGCAACATTATAGCTGTGTTGTTACATTGTATGCCATATACTATACAGTACAAGGAGTCTTATTTCCATTTTGTTTTTGTGTGTGTGTGTGTGTGTGTGTGTGTGTGTGTGTGTGTGTGTGTGTGTGCGCACGCATTTATTTATTGATTGCCTTATCATCCGAGTGTCTGAATGTGCTGCAGTCTGCATCACTTTGTGTTAAAATCTACACGTATTACAGAAACTCCACCTAACCACTATAAGTAGTTTATCTCCTATGTTTACATCATCAGAATGTGGAACCATATGACTTGTAATCATGAAACACTTAGCTGATCACCATTCAGTAAATTTGAACACGTTTATTAAACGTAATGAATATGCATCTAGTGAAGTAAATAAATAAAAACTACGTACGTTAAAATCAGAAAGCTCACTTTACATGACAAGACCATAACTACTACAAAAAGAAACAGTAAAAGAAAAACTTTGCAAATAATCTATAAGGTCTTTCTAAAGAAGTTCTTCACTTAAGACTGTTGAGAAGATAAAATTATTTCCCTTTGATAGCTTAAGTTGAAGAAGATAACCTTATCTCCCCATCCCATCAGTACTTCAGGTTTTGCAGGGTACTGTTGTCACAGCTTCAGTGAACCCCACAACCCAACCTCCAAGCCTGACAAATTTTATAAAGTACTGGACTCCATAAGTTTTTGTATAAGAATCCTCCTTCTGGACTTCCAAGATGACTGCACATTGACTAACAGTTTAATTCTAGCTCTACCAGTGTGAAAACATAAACTCAGTAGAGATGGCCAGTAGACTTTTGTGTTTATGGCTAAATTTCAGTAACTGCCTAGTAAGTGTAGTGCCTGGATGCCAGGAAAAAAGAAATACAGAGCACCTAGAAAAAAATCAGTTACAAAACACGAAGAAGAAACCCTGACTGGAGAAGGTTCTGCAGCTGTTCGGCAAAAAGCAGTACAATCTTCAGATAGGACTTCCAGTAACCTTCAGGGAGATATAAGACAACTGCATACAGACCTGGTTAAAATGAATGAAACACTGATGGAGTATATCAGCATAAACAATAAAAGGCTGGAGAAAATGGAAGAAGCTTTAAATAGATATTCAGATGAGGTGATAAAGCTGCAAAAATCAGAGGTTGAAATGAAGACAATGCTAGCTGAATATGAGACTGCTCAGGAAGAGATGTTTCAGAAAATGATAGAATTAGTGGACAAACCTTGTAGGGAAAACCTGAGATTTTTAGCTATACCCGAGAAGCTGGAAGGAACATACTGCATTCATTTTATAAAAGCACTGTGACGCCCGTGCACTGGCCCAGCAATCAAGAAGCCCCAATCCTCACTACTAACACCAGTGATCGGCATCCATATAGGGGAAGGATAATGAATACGCACACAGTAAAGTACAATTTCCCTTAAGAGCACACAGAGATCACAGTTAGTCTGGCACTGGTTTCTCCCTTTCTGTCCAGGCCCCCAATAAGACTCCCACTGGCACAGTCATAGGGTCCAGATCTCAGCCTAGTGGGCAAGTTAAAACCACCAGCACACCCTCTATCCAACCGGTGCTTCATGTTCCTGCCCAGGTAGCTGACACACACACACACACACACACACACACACACACACACACACACACACACACACACACACACACACACACTTTGAGATAAGAGTTATATACAACCACACAGACACTCCTGGGGAAGGCTGAGACAGGTTCTCTAGCTGTGCCCCTTTTACCCAGACTATACAGTAGTACCACTTGCTACCAACCGCTAATATTTATCAGCTACTAAAAGGCCCTTATGAAAGTGTGTCCAATTATACTGTGCAGTATTATTATCCAAATGATGTGTGACTGAACAGCAAAGCTATTGGAGTGACTTTGTACAATATCACTAAATACATGCAATGTGCCCTTAGACTTTAAATTATCTGTACACAAAACAGCCACAGTTGAAAGGTTTAAAATATTTAATAATAAATAATAAAAACATAAGACAATACTTCTTACTACAC
Organism: Protopterus annectens; assembly: GCF_019279795.1. Classification (NCBI taxonomy): domain Eukaryota; kingdom Metazoa; phylum Chordata; order Ceratodontiformes; family Protopteridae; genus Protopterus; species Protopterus annectens. The sequence goes on along the minus strand of NC_056728.1, from coordinate 33,048,069 downwards.
AGTGCTAGTCATGAGTTCAGAGATCACAGAGAAATACTTAAAATAATACAGTAGAAAAGTTCTGACATCAGTACAGAAAAAAGACTAATCTAATCTTCCTAGTTCCTAGCTATATCTAAGAGAAAACACAGTTCTAAAATAAACGTACACATAGAACACAGGCAGTGCTGATGAGTTGGATGTTCTCAAGACAGATGCTCAATGCCCTCATTCTTTCTGTCCTTAAATTGATAACACAGTACCACTAATTCATTTCAGATTACATAATTTCTTTCTGGCTCTCAAGCTAACAGAAACTCAGAGGTTAATAGCCATTTTGATCTTGCAGCTGGTCTGGAAGCCAGAGCAATAAAAGAAATTATACATGTAAATTCTAGCCATTAACTGTGGCCTCAAAACAATAGGCAGAATGCCTCCCTCTAGACATCTCGGATCCGAGTTTTAGATCAAAGAATTTCACAATGCTTGACTTATCAGCTTTCTTACAGCAGAGTGCACTGCTGATACATTTTTTCAGTTCAACATCCAATACAGTCTTTTCACATTTAAGATAACCCGCAGTGGTGGTGCTGCGGTAGCGTTGTCGCCTCACAGTAAGATGCTGTCCGGTTTGATTCTCAGCTAGAGCGTCTTCTGCGTGGAGACATGCGTGAATGGTCGTACCTTCGTTGAAGGTTGTGCGTCAGGGCTGGTAACTCAGCACGTAAAAATCAACTACCAATCATTAGTGGACCGGAGTTCCGCTGTGGCGACCCCTAACCGGGAAAAGCCGAAAGACACAAACACATTAAAGATAACAAGCCTGTGGCTTACATTAATATTTACAAATGACATAATTATCTACAAAATTCTGTCTAGCTAGGCTGGCAGCCTTCACCTATCTTCACACATCTCCCACCACCAGAGAACTCAAGCTAGTTTTTCAAGTGAACCTTGAGAAACATTGTTTAAGAGTGTTAAGTCTGAGTATACCTTACCCCATTCCCTGTCTTAAGAGCCAATCTGCATTGGCATTGCTAATCCCACTGTGGTGCTACACTGACATATCATATGCTTGCAACCCTAGACTCCATCTTAGCAACTTGGCATTTTGATGGCTGGCTCTGTTTAACCATGTTAGGGGATTGTGATCTGTTACTACAGTGAATTTTCTTCCATACAGATAAGGCTGAAGTTTCTGCAGTGCCCACACTATGGCTAGACATTCCTGTTCTACAGCTGCATTGCATTCCTCCCTGGGTTGGAGTCTATGACTGAGATAAACCCCAGGGTGCTCTTCTCCCTCTGAAGAAATATGGCTAAGTACAGCTCCCACCCCATGGTTCGAAACATCCACCTGCACAACAAATGCTTTGCTGTAATCTGGACTGGCTAACACAGGAGGTCCTCCCAACGTTTCTTTAAGCTCCTGGAATGTCTGCCCACAGGCTGTGGTCCACATTACCTTATCTGGCCTGTATGTCCTTGTCAGGTAGGTGAGGGGAGCAGCTATGGTACTGTAAATGGGGACACATTTTCTGTAGTACCCTGCTGTCCCTAAGAATGCCCTCACCTGCATTTTGGTGACAGGTGCAGGCCATGCCTGAATGGATTCCACTTTGGCAGCTTCTGACCTGATCTTACCACTCCCCACTCTGTGTCCCAGGTAGGAGACCTCTGGCATACCCATCTGACATTTGCTGGGCTTGATGATCAACCCTGCCCTCTGTAGTCTGCCCAGCACCTCCCTGACATGTTGAAGGTGCTGTTGCTAGGAATGGCTGTAGATAGCAATATCATCTAGGTAAGCAAGGGCAAATCCTCCTGCTCCTGCTAGGATGTGATCTACCAGCCTCTGGAAATTTGCTGGGACATTTTTCATCCCAAAGGGCATCTATGTGAACTCATACAAGCCAAAAGGATCACAAAGGCTGACTTCTCTCTAGCACTGGGAGTGAACGGTACCTGCCTGTAACCTTTGGTAAGATCAGTGGTTGTAAGATACTTAGTCCCACCAAGCTGCTCTAGGGCCTCATCTGTCCTAGGCATGTGGTAAGCATCTGACTCTGTGTGTCTATTTAATTTCTTGTAGTCCACACAGAACCTGGTGCTACCATCCTTCTTTGGCACCAGCACCACTGGGGAGGCCCAGGGACTGTTGGACTCTTGAATTAGCCCTAGTTCCAACATTTCCTGTATCTCCTCCCTCAGTGTCTGTTTGACTCTCTCAGGCACTCTATAAGGGGCCTGCCTAATAGGCCTTTGGGGTCCTGTATCCACCTGGTGCTGCACCAGGTGGGTGCATGCACCCTGGGTTTCCCAGTGAACATGTCCGCAAACACCTGTAACACTGCTCTGATTTCTGAAACCTGGGTAGGAGATAGCTGCTGGGACATTGTTACTCCTTCCACTGAGGTGTCAGTCCGAGCCTCAGTGAGGAGATCAGTCACTAGATCTCCCTCAGACTCCTGCAATCCACTGCAAATGCTCAGCACAAGGGCCTCCCTATCATGGTAAAGTTTCATGTTAACATGGTGGAATTTGTGCTCCTGCCTCCTTCCTAGCAGTTCTACCATGTAGTTAACATCACTTACCCTTCTTACCATCATGTAGAGTCCTTCCCAAGCTGCTTGCACCTTGTTGTGTCTGACAGGGATGAGAACCATTACCTGGTGCCATACAGCATACTCTCTAGCTTGAGCATTCCAGTCATACCAGACCTTTTTCTGTTGTTGGGCTTCTGCCAGGTTCTCCTGGGCCAAGCCCATGAGTTTCTTGACTCTTGCCCTACGGTTTAGGATATATGACACAACAGAGTCCTTGTGAGATTCACACTCACCTTCCCACTCATCTCAAATTAAATCTAGAGGTCCCCTCACCCTATGCCCATACAACAATTCAAAGGATGAAAAAACTGTGGATTCCTGGGTACCTCTCTGTAAGCAAACAACAGATGGGGCAAATATTTGTCCCACTTCCTCTTAAACTGATCTGCAAATGCCCGTAGCATGGACTTGATTGTAGAGTTTAACCTCTCAACCAGACCATTAGTCTGGGGATGGTGGGGGGGGGGGTCTTCAGGTGCTTCACCCACAGTACTTCCATAGACAAGCCAGCATGTCTGACATGAAATTGGCACCTCTGTTAGTCAGTATTTCTTTTGAGAACCCTACCCTGCTGAAAATCTCTAACAGAGCATTTTCCACCTTTTCTGCCTCAATGGAGGACAAATGCACTGCCTCAGGGTATCTTGTAGCATACTCTACTACCACTAGGATATACTTTTTCCCTGTGGAACTTGGTGTACTCAGAGGCCCCACAGTATCCATAGCTACCCTCTGAAATGGCTCCTCAATCACAGGCAAAGGCATCAAAGGAGCTCTTACCTTGCCTACCTTTTGGCACTGCTCACAGGTCCTGCAATACCCTGTTACATCTCTGGAAATTTCAGGCCAGTAGAAGTTCTGCGTAATATGTCTCTTTGTACATTTTATGCCCATATGACCTGCAAAGGGAGTATCATGGGCTATGGCTAGAAGCGCCATATGGCAGGTTCTAGGCACTACCAACTGCTGTACCCTCTCATCTTCTAGCCCTCCCTCAGGGGTCCACTATTTACACAGTAACCCTTTTTCCCAGTATACAGATTCCCCCTTCCATTGAGAATCACTTCCCTCACTAGCTACCTGCCTCAAACCTTGCAGTGTAGGGTCTGAGAGCTGAACCTGTCTTGAATCTCTCTTTGTAACCCTTCCCAGCTCCCCTTCCATAGGAAGTCTGGCATCCACTGACAGTGGTGCCTCACTCTCAGCCTGTGTACTACTACTCACCTCTATCTTTGCAGTCACTCTGTCCAAGGGAACATCAGTACCCACAACCGGCTGTGGCTAACCTTCAGTCTCACTGCTACAGAGTAGCTCCCTCCCTGAAGTAACCACTTCACCGGTCCTGGCTGCAAGTATGCGGTCTGTCTGGGTCTCTCCCAGGCTACCAGACCCACATGCTTGTCTCCTAGCCTGACTGCGTGTAATTGCATAAGCACATGGTACTGCCTCATCCAAATCCTTTCCTATCAGGACATCTGCAGGATGGTAGTTCGGTACCCTCTTTGTCTCAAGACAACCCACTATTGGCATTTTGTCGTTCCCACTTACTGGCTCTCTCACCTTTTGTTCCCCAACCTTACCACCTTGGACATCTGTATGCCACATGGACCCGCTGGTTGGATTCAAAACATTTAACCCTAGGTCCTGGATGTGTACCTAGACTAGTGACTTCCCCTGCTAATGGCAGATTCTATTGCTGCAGTCTGTGCTGCCCATCATGGCTTTCTTTAGATGCATGAACAGTACAGGGGGTCCCTTTCCTGTGGAGGGATGCCCTGCTTGCTAGGTATAGGTCTCCCTTCTTCCCCAACTTGTCTGAAGTAGCACATTGTCTATCAGCTAACCAGATCCTCATGTCCTCAGGCAAAGTGCTAAAGGCTTGTTCCCTCACCAAAACGTCTGCCAGTCCTTCAAAAGTGGTGACCTGACATCCACTCACCCACCTATGAAAATAAATGCTCAGTTCAGCAACATAGTCATACACACTTTCATCTGCCTTGCATCTGTGCTCACAAAACCTTTTCCTATACGTTTCAGGTGTTAACTTAAAAAATTCTGACAAGCAGTTCTTGACAGTAGTATAATCAAAACATTCCTGATCAGAAATTTTAGACAACACAGTTACAGCTTTACCATGGAGTAAGGGGGGGCCAGGAAACGTACCCAGAGGCTTTGGTCAACATCATACTGTTTACATACCCTCTCAAACATATGAATGAAACTATCAAAAGTACCCCCTCTGTAAACTGTGGAAGAAATGTACTGACCTTTTGTGCTTCTGGGGTCCAGTTACTCCCTTCCCCATTACCTTTATGACTCTGGCAAAGAGTCAGCATCTCCTTTTCATGCTGCCTCTGCCTTTCCTTTTCCTCAGCTTCCAGCCGTAAGAGTTCCTCATTCTGCTCAGCCTGAAACTGTCGCAGTTTCTCATTGTCCTCAGTCTCTCAGCTGCTTCTATTTCCAAACGGCTAGCCACCAACTCAATCTCTTTAGCTCCAGATGGATTTTTAAGTCCTCTGGAGAAGGGTTGAGCTGTCCATTCTCTGAGTGTGGCAGATCTCCACTGCCAGTCTGATCATCCTCCTGGTTCCTATTTTCTGATGCAGATGTGACCAAAGCTGCAGTCATGTCTGCCTTAGTCATGTTCCCATGCACCAGTCCCTTAGCCTGGCACATCTCAGCAAGCTGGCTCATTGTCAGCTTTCCATGCTCCTCTGCTGACATGCTGCCTGCTCTCCCTGACTAACTAGGCTAACCAAAGAAATAAAACAGTTATGATCTGAACTCAAGTATTCACTGCATGGCTGACTTAGAGTACAAAAACACCTTCAGTGATCACTGTACACAAGCTACAGGAATTCACACCACCCATACCACTACAAGCCAGTTATTATTTGCCAACCAATGAATATGTGGTGTGGATATCCCAACACTCCCAAACAATTAATATGTGACAATGACAGCCGTGCACTGGCCCAGCAATCATGGAGCCTCAGTCCTCACCACTAACTCCAGTGAGGGGCGTCAATATAGGGAAAGGATAATAAATACACACACAATAAAGTACAATTTCCCTTAAGAGATCACATGCAGTCCGGGGCTGGTTTCTCCCTTTTTCTCCAGGTCTCCAATAAGACTCCCCACTGGCACAGCTATAGGGTCCAGATCTCAGCCTGGTGGGCACGCTAAAACCTCCAGCACCCTCTCTGTCCAACTAGTGCTTCTTGTCCCTGCCCAAATAGCTGACACACAGACACACACACACACACACACACACACACACACACACACACACACACACACACACACACACACTTTGGAAGAAGAGTTATATACAACCACACAGACACTCCTGGGGAAGGCTGGCACAGGTTCTCCAGCTGTGCCCCTTTTGCTTAGACTATATGGTAGTACCACTTGCCACCACCCACAAATATTTATCAGCTACTAAAAGGCCCATATGAAAGTGTGTCCAGTTATACTGTGTGATATTATTATCCAAATGATAAGTGTGACTGAACAGCAAGGCTATTGTAGTGGCTTTGTACAATATCACTAAATACATGCAATGTACTCTTAGAGCTTAAATTATCTGTACTCAAAACATTCACAGTTGAAAGGTTTAAACTATGTAATAATAAATAATAAAAACACAAGACAGTACTTCTTACTACACAGTGCTAGTCAAGAGTTCAGAGATCACAGAGAAATATTTAAAATAATACAGTAGAAAAGTTCTGACATCAGTACAGAAGAAAGACTAATCTAATCTTCCTAGTTCCTACCGATATCTAAGAGAAAACACAGTTCTAAAATAAACTTACATATAGAACACAGGCAATGCTGGTGAGTTGGATGTTCTCAAGACAGATGCTCAGTGCCCTCATTCTTTCTGTCCTTAAATTGATAACACAGTAACACTGATTCATTTCAGATTACATCATTTATTTCTGGTTCCCAGGCCAAGGTGACCATTTTGTTACAGGATTTAAACTGGGACACTTGAAGGCCACCCCAGGAAGCCAGGTCTGCAATCCCATTCTCCCAGCCCCATGTGAGTGGAGATAGGGTCACCATATCATCTCACACCAGGTTGACCTCCCATTCTTCACCCGGCACTGTGGGGATACCACTCTGTGAACAGCACCACCCAGAAGGCAAGAGGCTACATGCCAGGAGGCTCAAAGTGATGCACATTTTTCGGTGCCTGGCACTGTGGAGGAGAGAGACTAAGGTGTGCACAGATGGGGGGACTCAGGGCCATCTCCTCTGTGAGTTTGAAAGCCCTAGGTGCAAGGCAAAGGGGAGAACTGGTGTCACGAAAGTCTGGATGAGGGAGTCTCTGAGGCTTCGTGGCCCAGCAGAATTCCATGAGGCTGGGAAGATCCCTGAGAGGCTCCAAGAGCACACATGACACTGCATCTGGCAGCAGTCAGGAGATATGTAACCCTGGAAAAGAGCTCTCTCTCCTGGGTAGAAGTGGAAGCCCGGAGGTGGTCCATCCCGATGGAAGTCTGGAAGGGAGAGAGAGGTGGAAAGTGACTGGGACAGGACAGGTCCCACCTGGGTGAGGGGGGTACGGACCATGCTCCCTCTGGAATGGAAGTCTGGAAGGGGTAGAGAGGCAGATAGTGGCAGGGCTGGGTGAGTTCCTGTCTGGATGGGGGGTCAGGCAGAGCTCCCCACAATGGAAGTCCTTAAGGGACCAACTGGTGGACGGTGGTGGGGCCTGGAGAGCTCCTGCCTGGTTGAGCGGGGTCTGGCAGAGCTCCCTATGACGGAAGTCCTTGAGGAAGTGCGAGGGGGCTTAGAGAGCTCCTGCCAGGGCAAAGGCATCCAACTTCACCCCATAACCGACAGCATCCTTGAAAAATCTCAGAGTCTCCAGAGCTGCTCTGGATGGGAAAGCAGGGGGACTCTGAGGCCTTCATGTGAAAATCTGCCCCTCAGCGGCTGAGGAGAGTTCCAGAGGGGCAGACAGGATCGGAGGGAAGCTCCCCTGAGAGGGTTCGTGGGCATGAGCAATCTGGCATGATTTGGCAGCCTGCAGGAAACATGGAGGTGGCAGAATCCCCCCACATGGAGGGTCGTGGCTGGGGAAAGTCTCTTGGGCAGGTTGAAGGGGAGGCTTGTAGGTGGTCAGCCCTGACAGAAGTCAGTAAGGGAGCTCCAGGCAGATGGGTGCGTGGCCTGGAGAGCTCCTGCCTGGGTGAGTGGGGTCAGGCAGAGCCCCCCACAATGGAAGTACTTGAGGGAGTGATTGACAGAAGGTGGCAGGGCCTGGAAGGTTCCTGCCAGGGTGAAGCCATCTGACCTTACCCCATACCCAGTGGCATCCCTGAAAAATTGCAAAGTCCTCAGAGCTGCTCAGGATGGGGACAACAGGTGGACTGGCCACCCCGAGAAGCCAGGTCACCATTCAGACTGAGCGGTCTAAACTGGGACATTTCTGTCGCCCAAACACAGTGCTCAGGATTCTGGGACAGAGATTTCCAAATTGAGACTGTCCTGGAAAAAACTGGGACAGTTGGTCACCTTATTCCAGGCTAATAGAAACTCAGAGGTTAATAGCCATTTTGATCTTGCAGCTGGTCAGGAAGCCAGAGCAATAAAAGAAATTATACATGTAAATTCTAGCCATTAAATTTAAATTTCTAGTCTCCCACCAGAACAAGTGCTCTTCAGCAATTGTATTCTGCTTGCTGAACAGACTCAAGCAAATCTGCAGTCTGCGGCTACCACTCCACCCATACAGTATAAGAAGGAATCAGTACTACAAAACTAAACAAGGATATACATTTTGAGCCTCAAGAGCAGGAACACACTCAAGCAAATCTGCAGTCTGCGGCTACCACTCCACCCATACAGTATAAGAAGGAATCAGTACTGCAAAACTAAACAAGGATATACATTTTGAGCCTCAAGAGCAGGAGCACACTCAAGCAAATCTGCAGTCTGCGGCTACCACTCCACACATACAGTATAAAAAGGAATCAGTACTGCAAAACTAAACAAGGATATACATTTTGAGCCTCAAGAGCAGGAGCACACTCAAGCAAATCTGCAGTCTGCAGCTACCACTCCACCAATACAGTATAAGAAGAAATCAGTACTGCAAAACTAAACAAGGATATACATTTTGAGCTTCAAGAGCAGGGTCAGTCCACCCAGGCATTCTACTTGTATTTTGTTATGAGAGTGAAGCTATTACATTAGCATTATTTCTTAGTAGTTCTCAGCATGCTAATAAAACCTACTGTTGTAGCCTTGTGTCCCCCCCCCCAGTTAGTGCAGTAATCCTAACTGTCCAATAGACAGTATACATTTAATTCAGATCCCTGTGACTAAATTAACCATCAAGCAGCCCTCTCAGTGCTTTCTGCCTTAGTTGGTATCATTTGGAGGCCCACCTGTTTATTTGCATCTCTATACATTCCCCTTCATTGCTAATGTATCACCCTACTCTAATCTGTGCACATGCTGGTTACTAATCTGCAAGTCAAAGTGAAGATACACTCCCAAAGTTTGCTGTCTCTTCTCTCCTTCACTTTACAGGTAGTTTGAATTCTTACTTACCCCCTCTGAGGCCTTCACTGATAGTTTTCCACTGATTGCCTCTCTGGTTTCTTTGCATTCCACCTGATTTACACCCCTTGTGCTATCTCCCTCCCCCCAATACTAAGTCTATATTAGAATCCTGCTGAGCATGGAGCCATCTTTAAATTTCTAGTCTCCCACCAGGACACAAGTGCTCTTCAGCAATTGCATTCTGCTTGCTGGTAAGCCATTAGACCTCAGGAATTTGTTTAAAGTGTTTAGATTTGCAAAGTAGTACTTACTTTTTACTCTTGTCTTGGTGGGCTCTGCCCCACTCCGTTTGCCCTCGCTAAAGCTCGGGCTCTCTCTGCTCCCCTGCCCTGCCCCCTATTCCCTCCCACTCCCACTACCTCTACATTTGTAGTAATCACAGCCACACCCACAGCTCACCCTCACATCACCTCCACCAATCGCAGCTCCTCAAGTCAGATCACATTATACCACACCAACTTGCTCCACAAAAAATACTCCCAATCACTCTTATTCCCATTAGGCATTTTTATATCACCCACACTATCTACCCTTCCACATATAGTGCAACCCTATAATTCTTATTCAGACCCCCACCTAGTACCATCTTATACTTTATAACCATGACTATCACACAACTAAGTCTAGTATGTCTTCTCATAATTCTTTATAACAACACAAGTTATCACTCTAGCAATATCCCTAAACTTAGTAGCACAACGCTGCATTATGCACTCTCATATACAGACACCACACATTATAATAATATCTGTCCACAATTGTTCAAGAACGACATAACGGACCAATTCAGAACTAAACACACATGCTCTCATTCCTACTCCAAAAAAACACAATACTTTCTCACACTCCTCACCAAACTCCAATATCTGTATCACCATTTTAACACCAGGCTCATCATAAGTGGGGATATCCACCCCAACCCAGGCCCAAATCCATCCTGTCCAACACAAACTGCTCCAACACAAATGTCAGAACATAACAACCCCACTGTCTTCATCCCAGGGCAAATCAACAACAGCAGCAAAACCAACCATCTTTTAATGTTAAATATTAATATTAGAAGTATCAAAAATAAAATACCTGAACTCCAGGCCACAATAGCACACTACTCCCCAGACATAGTTGCTTTAACAGAAACCTGGCTAAATAAAAACATAGCTAACTCAGGAGTTCTCCCTACCGGCTACAATATCATTAGACAAGACAGACCACTTCGTAAAGGGGGTGGAACTGTCTTACTGTATAAGTCCAACTTAACTGTATGTCAATTACCAAACTCCTACCACTCCCCCAATAATTGGGACATACTTATCTCACAACTTCAACTTCACCCTAAAAAAGTCATCACCACAATTGATCTATATTCCACCTGGTAATACATCTACTAGCCTTGAAGACTTCTTATTCTGGTGTTCTTTCACATACTCACAAGAAACCCTTATTCTGGGGGATTTCAACGTAGATTGGTTCACCTGCATATCAGAACCACCAAGTAATCTAATAAACCTCCATGGCTACCAGCAGCTAGTCCAATTTCCAACTAGATGTGATAAAAAAATCTAAAAAGGAATCCATCCTTGACTGGGTCCTAACTAACAACCCCACATTGTACCCTCACGCAGGCTGACTCCCAGACACCTTAAGTGACCACAACATAATATACTTTATATGTAGTAGAACAAGCATATGCAAAACCACTAACTATATATCCACTAGAAACACAAAAAGATTCTTTCCTGAGGTCCTCAATACTTTACTCTGTAACTGTGACTGGACCCCCTTAAAAACCCTCCCACTTGGCCAGGCTGTAGCATATTTCAACAAAACATTTCTGCAGCACCTAGACACTATCGCTACATTGTGCAAAATCAAGGTTAGAACTTCTACAAACCCCTGGCTCAGTAAAGAAACCAAACGAATCCTCAAGTCCAGAGACGCTACCTGGCTTTACTATCCAAAAAAACAAAGAAACACAAAGCCTGACTAAGTACCAAGAACTGCGCAACCGTGCAAAAAAATGCATTAGGCTGGACAAAAAATCCTACTACATGACATTACAAACTAAATACCAACACAGCCCAGCAAAATTTTGGAAAAATGTAAACCAGCTACTAAATGCCACCCAAAAGGCTACCTCCAAACCAACCACCCCTGACACTAAAGTTCCCATCGAAACACAATTCATTTCCCACTTTGTGAACTCAATTCTATCCTTAGTATCACAGGACAGTTCCTTCCTCACTAGCCCCCCCCCCCCAACACAAATAACAGTAATACGTGCTTTACCCTCAAAACAGTTTCCACCACTTCAATCAAAAGCATGCTCTCCAAACTAAAAACCTCATCAACAGCAGCCGACCTACTCCCCAGCTATTTCTTGAAACTCACAGCAGATGCTATTGCTGACCCAATCTCCAAGCTCATAAACAGATCAATTGTTGAAACTATGTGCCCAAACTCTGGAAAATTTCCCATGTTACACCCATGCATAAAGGTGGGACCTCCACTGAACTTAATAACTACAGACCCATTGCTTTACTCTCCCCAATGGCCAAAATCCTAGAAAAATACATCCATACCCAGATGCTAAAATATCTCCTAGTTAGCAACATCCTGTCACCTACAAAGCATGGTTTCAGACCTGCCCATAGTGCCACTACAGCCCTTCTCTGCTTCACAGACACAGTAAACCATCTCAAAAATGAAGGCCTGCAGGTGTCAACAGTCTCACACCAAATCCTGCTAAAAAAACTAAACCAGTATCACCTATCAAATTCCACTCTTACCTGGTTCCAAAGCTACTTGACTGGCAGGTACCAAGCTGTGAAATGGGAAAATTCTCTCTCTCCTCAGCTGCCCATAACTATAGGAGTCCCACAGGGTTCTATCTTAGGACCACTACTATTCACAATCTCCACAAATGACCTCCATACCTCCACACATCATGCATCTATCATTCAGTATGCAGATGACACTACCTTAATCTGTGCTGCACAAAACATTCCCACCCTCCTGCAAACAACTCAACTAGCATTCTCTGATGTTGAAAACTACCTAACCAAAGCCCAACTTATCCTCAATCCAAAGAAAATTCATCTTATGATTATAACCAGTTCTAACAAAAACACTGATAACAGATGCTACTCCAATCGCTCCAGTGGCACAGGCTAAGCTATTGGGAATAACCATAGACTCCCACCTAAAATTTGATAGTCATCTCAACTTAACTATTAAAAAAGTACATGCCAAACTGGGATCACTCTACCGTATCAAACCATTTCTTACCAACAACACAAGATCATCCATTGCTCGCTCCCAACTTCTATCCACCCTACTCTATGCATCTCCCATTCTGACTAATCTCAACAAAACTGAACTAAGCAAAATGGAAGCCTGCTATAACAGAATTGCCCATTTTGCTGCAAATTGCTCATATAGAACTCATCACTGTACTGCTTTGAGACAGCTCCACTGGCTTGAACTGACCAACCTCCTAACCTACAATCAGCTCTACCTCTGTTATTCTATCTGTTACCTCCCCAATATGTGTCCTGCCCTCAAAAACCTAGTACAACATCACTCAGCCAAAAGGCCTCTTAGATCATCAAGCAAGCTACTACTAGAAGTCACCAACAGCTACAATAGCTTTGGAGATACACTATATAGTAGTTCAGTGGCTAAAAATTGGAACTTTATCCCCACTAGCATTCAAAACACATCATCCAAAGCCTCCTTTAAAGACCTCATCAGGCAACATCTCAAGCAAAGTTGGCAGTGCCACGATTGCTCCCCAGGCTAGTGAAAGCGGATAAGGTACACATACTAAACCTAGAGTGTTTGATTGAGATAGAAAAGTATTTTCACAAACACTGGCTAATCTACAATGTATGTACTGTACCTGTGTACTATGTGTGTATTCTACCTATGTTCCAAATTTCAGCTGTACACCACAAATCTATTAAGTACATTTATTTTTTAATATTTTTTGTTTGTTCTCTCCACTGTAACTATTGATGTGGTGCATACCACTGTAGAAACATGTCTTTTGTAATTTGTGTGTATACTGATCATGTCTAAATGTATCTGTAATTTTTCTATGTGGAGCTTTTCTCCCCGGCCTCTGCCGAAAGAGGGCCTTTTCGGCTTAGTCAGGCACCCCCGGTTAACAAATGTAAAATAAAAAATAAATAAAATAAAATTAACTCTGGCCTCAAAACAATAGGCAGAATGCCTCCCTCTAGACATCTCAGCTCCGAGTTTTATTTCAAAGAATTTCACAATGCTTGACTTATCAGCTTTCTTACAGCAGAGTGCACCATTGTTACATTTTTTTCAGTTCAATATCCAATACAGTCTTTTCACATTTAGAGAACAAGCCTGTGGCTTACATTAATATTTACAAATGACAGAATTATCTACAGAATTCTGTCTAACTAAGCTGGCAGCATTCACTTATCTTCACAAGCACAAATAAGCAACTGAACTGGTATTCCAGAGCAGGAGTTGTTAATTGAAAGGGCACACCATGTGTATGAAGTAATGAGACCACACCATAATATACCACACTTTAATGACCAGACTAAGCACTTTTGTCAAACACATCGACTTCATTAGAATCTGGTCAAAAGTATGCAACCACCAACATTTAAAAGTCTTCCAGTCATATGACATCCAGCCAATTAAAAAGAACTTCCATTTGACTAATTACAAAATAGTACATAATTACATTTTTAATCAAGCTACACACCCATCCTAAAAACATAAAACATAAAAACATGTCTATACGTTTTTTAAATAATATTCTAATAAAACTCAAATTTGATAAGACTTGAGTCTCAAGGTACTGGCAATAGAAATACACTCATTCAGGCCAGGAAAAAGATTGGCTGTCAACTTAATTTGCCACAAAGTTTCTCTTTCCTCAATCAAATCTTCCTAGGCCCCACCCCTCACACTTTTGATAACTGTGCCACCCCCCCCCCCCCAATAAAAAATAAAACAAATACATGCTGTGGGTTTTTTCTGTATGTTTAAGGAGGGAATTATTTCTCTCCTTTTTTTTTTATTTCAGCTATATATTAATGTATTCATTCCCTAAATTTATGTTGGATCTTGTGTATTTTTGACCAGATGCTGATGAAGTCAGTGTGTTTGACGAAAGCGCTTAGTCTGGCCATTAAAGTATGGTTTATTACGGTGTGGTCTAATCACTTCATGCAGTCTGTTTTTTTTTTTTTTGGATTGATTTTGGTTCCTGGTTTGTGATCCTAAGACATCATGTGTATTCTCCAAACCTGGCTATGAGAAAGCAACATAGACCTTTATTAGTAAAAATGCAATCCTACCAGCTGAAGACGTTGATTCTGACAAAAATGTAGCAGAAGGACAAAACACTAAAAGTGGGAGACAGCAGAGTATTAGTGGAGAATGATTTCTCATTGTACACCAGGCAGAAGAGGAGTAAATTCTTTCCAGTATTCAGGGAATGTCGGGACACAGGTGTGAGATTCAAACTGCTGTATCCAGCTGTCTTCAAGTTATTCTTCCCTGGAGGGACAAAATCATTTTTGATGAAGTACATGCTAAGGATGAAATACAAACGTTTGTCCAGTAAAAAGTGTGTTGTGAAACAGGAGGAGATTCTGCTTCTTGTTCTTCCTGTACTAGAGACCACAGATAGACTGTACCTGTGAAACATTTTCCATTGTTTCAATGGAAAATGTTAGAGAGAAGGAAGGGAGCATGAGAGTTGACTAGAAGAATCGAGAGTACATTGGAAATGAAGCAGAGACCAGATCTGGGAGATGGAGATACAGTAATAAAACCAGTAACATAAAGTGGGATTACAGTGCAATAATTATATTTGTGAAATACGACAGAACAAGAACATTTGGAAATATTGGACTTTTTTCAGAATTTCTTGGACTTGTGGGGGACTCTAAAATGTCTGCCCTACTTTATGGGATTAATGTTCGGAAAAATGCTTTGGGGAGGGAAAGAGGGGAGAAAGTTAACTGTAAGTAAAGAAAACATGTTTTTTTTTATTTTCATAATAGTACTATTTTTGTGGTGTATGGTTTTCTTTGCATGTTTTCTCTGTTATTTTTAAGTGTAATGGGGATTGTAAATAGTTGCTTCTTTTCCTCTTTTTTATTTCTTTCTCCCTTCTCTCTCTCTTCTTGTCCAGTTTTAAGAAATGTAGGCACTGCAATGTAAAAAAAAGCATGGTTATAAGAGCATGACAAAAGAAAAATGAATGTGCTTTTTCTCATTCTTGCAAGAGGGAATGACTAGATTAAGGACCTTAGATTGATTTAGTAACAAGTTTTAAGAGAAAGCAAGTAAATGAAAAAAAACATTTAATATTAGGCTTTTTTTTCTAGCAAATGAATATATGCTTAGTAGCAATTCTGTATCTGGTCCTCATGTCTCCCTGGAAACATGTCTTTGGGATATGGGAGGAAACCGGAGCACCTGGAGGAAACCCAAGTGACCACAGGGAGGACATGCAGACTCTGCACAGAAGGCACCCCAGCCCAGGGTCAAACCGGAGAAACTTTTGCTGTGAGGCAGCAACGCTAACCACTGCACCACCGCGGCCACCCATGCTACCCATCTGGTAATGTTGGGGTTAATATCCAATTTGGAGAGTTTCTCTATAATACCTGAGTGATGGATTGTGTCAAATTCCTTGTCTATGTCAAGATAGATGGTAAGTGCAGTCTTTCCCTCATCCAAGGGCCTTGATATCTTTCTCAAAGAAGTCTACCATGTTTAACAGGGATGATCTACCTTTAAAGAATCTGAACTGGGTTGGGTCCAGAGTTTGCAGATTACCTATGCCCCTGTTAAGAAGGTCCATAATGATTCTTTCCATGGCAAGCAGATTAGGCTAGTCCAGCTTATGAGCTTATAATTCCCAGAGTCGGTTGATGGCCCCCCTTTGTGCAGAGGGATTACTGTTGCCGTACTCCATTCTACTAGAACATAGCCAGTTCACAGGCTGTGGTTAAACTGATACAAGTGGGTCTGCTGGGTCATGTTTTAAATTACTTAAAAGGCAACCTTGGATGTTGTCTGGTTCCATTGATGGAGAGCACCACGATGGCCGCTCTCTTGAGAGAATGTATTTATTTATTTGCATTTGTTTACTGGGAGGTCTACTGGGCCAGGGTGAGCCCATTTTCAGTAGAGGCCTGGGGCGAAAAGCTCCAAAAACAAACATGATAAAGCTACAGAATCAAAATATAGAAATCAAGCAGCGATGGTACAGAACATATTACAGAGTAGGTAATACAATAAAATAGATAAAATCTAATATCTGTATAACTAGCATTAAGTATGCAAGCCAATCAAGAATATAATTGATGACATAGGATAATAGCGAATGTGTGAACAATACAGTATTGCAGTTTTGCAGTAGAAAGGGAAAGATGGAGAGAAGCAGATTAAAGATTCTGAAAGTAAGGTATAGCCTTAGGGCTATGTAGGCATCAAGAATGAATAGAAGATATGGTAGGTAACTGTTATGAGATTGTGTGACTGAGTGGCACATGTTCGACTTAGTAAGTTTAAAGCACTGAATGTATATATGAGGAGTCAGAGCTGTAAGTGAGGTGGGGAGGAAAAGTAGGAAGGCTAGGAATATTGTTTTTTTTTGTAGTCAGTGCTTGTACATTGCCAATGGGAGAACAGGTGTTATTTCAGCGAAGTCTTAAAGCATTCATGGTTGCTGGTAGACCTAATTGAAGGAGGAAGAGCATTCCATAGTTTTGCTATAGCATATGGGTAATACATTTGACTGACAGAAAGATTAGGTTTTGCTACATTAAGGAGCATCTGATTTACTGATCGCAGAGGTCTATTTGGATGATACGTGGTGAACAGAGAGGATAGTGCAGGACAGCTAGAAGGTTTATAGATTAGCTTTACAGATTTAGTTTCCTCCCACATTACAAAGACATGCATCTGGAGTGTTTCTCCCCAGACCTCTGCTGAAAATTGGGTCATTCCAAGTCAGACTTTCCCAGTTAACAAATGTTAAATAAATAAATAAAATAAAATTAGTTTATGAGCTGTGGTTAGTTGCAGGTATGTTAGATGTTGGGGAAGTTCTAGCTAATTTAGATGTTAGAGTGATACACAGTGGTGGGAGGAGTGTGTGGCACTGGTTACAAATTTTGGGACTTTATTGTAGCATGAGTCCCATTTGGATTTAAGAGAGGATTGTATATTGGTAAGGAGAGGTGCAACATAGAGCAAGGATGGAAGTAGAAAAGAAGAGGCATGGGACAGTTTTGCTGCATAGGTGAGGAAGTGTTTGTGCCTGTACAGGATGGCTAGTTTCCGATGGATTTTTTGATTTTTGTGTTAATGTGCTGGTCAAAAGTTAGGTGTTCGTCTATGATGACCCCCTAGAAGTTTGGTATATGGGACTACTTTGAGGCAAGTGTTGTTGAGTAAGTTGATGGTAAATTCATTATTGGTTAGGTTATTTTTTTTTTGGAGGGCGAACAACATAAGTTCATTTTTATTAGCATTTAGGGCTAAGTGGTTATTATACATCCAGGTTTCAGTGGAGGTGAAGGCATTTTGGGTGAGTGTAAGTAGTTCTGAAGTAGACTTGACCATGCAGATGAAAGTGGAGTCATCTGCATGTTGGATGACATTAGCTTGGGCTATTCTTGTTGGAACTCATTAATGAAAATGCTGAAGAGCAGTGGACCTAGTATGGACCCTTGTGGGACTCCAGTATTAATGCTGAGGAAAGGAGAGAGGGATTGGTACCATCTGGTTGCTTGTTGTCTGTCAGTAAGGTAGTTGGAAAACCAGGCTAGGGTAGGGGGAAATATGCCTAAATTGGAGAGTTTGGTCAGAAGAAGCAGGTGGGGGACAGTATCAAATGCCTTGAAAATGTCAAGAAATAGTGAGGAGACAAGGTATTCTTAGTCTTGAGCAAAATTGACTGTGTCCAAGAAAGTTGTAATAGCAGTGGGGTGCTATGACTAGGCCTAAACCCATGTTGGGTCTGGGAGAGGAGGTTGTGGTGTAGTACATAATTAAGTAGTTGGTTATGATACATTTTTCCAGAATTTTGGAGATGGGAGAGAGGATAGCAATTGGACAGAAGTTAGATATATCATTACTGTTTCCATCTTTGTGGGGAAGGAGGATAAATGCATTTTTCCAGATGGTGGGAATGAAGGACTGTTGGATGGATCTGTTTAGTAGTATACTAATTGGGAGAGGCTATAGCGTGTGCTGATTTTCTGAGGAATTCTGGTGGCAAGTTATCTGGAGCATTTGATCCAGGTTTAAGTTTAAGACAGAGTTTATTTATTGTAGAGGTAGGTATGGGTACGAGAGAGAAGTTTGGTCTTGTAGCAGGTGGGTCTGGGGCAGTGAGTTGATTAGTGTTAAGTTGGCAGTGAGATTGAGTATACTGTTTTTAAAGAATGAGTAAGAAAGTGAGGCAGTTTCTGCTGGGGGTATGTCTGGATCAGGGGAGGGATTATCACTTTTGCCTTGGTATAACTGAGAGTTTATGGACCTCCAGAACTTTTTAGGGTTTTGCAAGTAATCATTTTGCAAAGTAATGTAGTAGTCTTGTTTGTTTTTGATGACAAGTCGCTTTACTTTATTATGCAGTTGTTTGTACTGAGTGAAGTCTGCAGGGTTTTTACTTGTATGCCATAATTTACAGGCCTTATCCCTAGCTTTCATTAGTTGTTTGGTGGATTTGGTAAGCCAACTGGCCTGGTTGGCTTTCACTCTCCTATGCTGGAGAGGAGCGTGATTGTCTAGTACATGGAGGAATGTTTTAAAGAATTCAACAGCATCATTCAGGGGTAGAACTTCCAAGTGGATGCTAGTTAATATTTTGTAGGGTATCATTAAAGGTAGTTGGGTAGAAGTGAGATAGGTCTCTGGTATGCTTATAGTGGTTTACATTAGGCACTGGAGTTGGTTTGTGAATTATTTATGCTGGTAGGTGATCACTAATGCTGTTAGGTAGCGTGCCAGTGGAGGAAAGTTTACTAGGGTCAGAGACAAGGACCCAGTCTAATATTGAGCCTTTGTTTTTGGTAGGTCTGGTTATGGTAGTAATGAGTTGGGTGTAATTAGGTTGATACTGTTTGTTGGATGATAATGTATGATGTGTAATCAGTTCATATTCACATCACCAAGTATGATTGTTTCATTATCTAAATTTTTGGATGACCAGGCTCGTATTTCTTCAAGTATTGAGATATTATTATCTGGGGAATATATGTGACTATAATGCAGATGCTTTTGCTGCTATTCATTTTCAAGTAGGATATTAGTATTTCGGCTGTAGGAAGTCTGGGGGTGGGGTTGTTATATGGGACAATATTAAAAGTATTACGGTATATGAGAGAAATGCCCCCTACTTTTTTTCTGGACCTATCTGTTCTTAGGCAAGAGAAGCCTGATGGGAGGAATTCAGAGTTTTTAATATAAGGTTTTAGCCAAGTCTCAGTCACTGCTACAATATCTGGCTGATAGTGTTCAATCCGGGCATGGAAATCTGGAATTTTGTTTCGGATGCTTTGGAGGTTGACGGTAGAGAGTTGGGTTTTGTGGCAGTTCTTGTGATAAAGTGGGGAGTGAGTGGGTCCGGGATTGGGGTGAATGTCATTGCATAATATTAGGCTGTGGTAAACATGTATGGGATTAGTGGATAGCAGTTTTTTTCTTTGTGTTGTATTCATGTTGTATTCATGTATGGAAGTTAGTTATACTTTAGTTTTTGCATGTAAGGTTAGAATTTTTTGCTTTTGAAGGAGGAGGGTATTGTATATAGAGAGGGTGCTATGTCAGAGAAGTGAGTGAGTTTGGGCAGAAGAGTGGAAGTTGTGTGAGTGAGTTTGTAATATTCATGTATGGGTTCAGGAGAAGTAAGTAGTTGTTGAAAGAGGAAGGCCAGAGAGAGAGTAAGTAGTATTAAGTTGGTGATAAATGGCATGTTGTGATGGAGGGGTATGTATGGTAGTGAACAATAAGATTTATTTGAAGAAGCTGGAATGTGAAGATAGTGTGTTGGAGTATAGGGGAAGTGTGGTGTGAGATGGTCAATTATACAATTGGTGAAATGGGGGGGTATAATGAAAAATGAATTAGTAGAAGGTTAAGCTTGGATAAGCAGTAGAGGTATGTGGAGCTCTGGGTAGGATAAGTGTAATTTTTGTGGGAGTGGTTGGGAATGGGGGTAGGGGAGGATAGTGAGCCCAAGCAAAACCGGCAGAGCCAGGAGCGGCAGATCTCTATTTTTCAAAAAAAACTATCATTGGGACTTACACTTAAGTTTATCAGTGAGTAGTACAGTGTTTAGAGTGGAGAGACTAGGTGAGTAAGGACAAATGTTGATAATGTATGGAGTGAGCCATTGGTTTAGAAAAGAGGAGACAGGCAGGAAAGTCTTAGCCTTTAGCGCACTTTCCTGATGCTGTTTAGGGGCAAAGTGATACAGAGACTAAGGAGAGAGATGCATACTCCGTGGGGTTGGAAGAAAGGTGGTGGCGGTGGGGGTTAGTGAGCTGAGAAATCCATGTGCACCCCACAGCCTAGTTTAATTTGAAAAAAGACAAAAAAAATGCTTTTGACACCAGGTGAGGAAGAAGCAATTGGGACACAGGTTGTGATGGTGTTTTTTTTTTCCTTCCTCCCTTCCTTGGCTGGGGAGCAACAGTCCTCGTTTCAGTTTCAGGGCCAGTAGATAGAATTTCAGCCAGGTGTGTTGGGGGTGGTGGGGGGGATTGAGGTCAATTATCTGTGTAGGTGACTAATTTATTACACAATTAACTCCTTTCAGCTAATTGAGTCTAGCATGTTCATAGAATGTGTTATAACTCACAACACTTACAACCATACCTTTCAACATTTTAGCACAGGACATCATGCATTTTTTCTGGAGGATATGAAATCTGAAAGTGAAAATAGGCTGCGGAATGGGGGCAGGTATACTTTGCGGAATGATTGGACAGGGAAGTGAAGTTTGCTCCAAATCTGTCAGCTAGCAGGTTGGCTATTATCTTTGGTTGAGTATGGGTGCCTTTTACAACCAGTTCAGCGCATAACTTGAGTATTCCATTTTAGATTTCGGACATAGTTAAAAAATGCGTTGTGATTATCAGAAGGCTATTTTTGCTTTGTAATTAGCTTTGGGGGACTTTACAGGATCTCTAATTTGTTTGTTTAAGCTAGAGTGTGATTTCTTCTTCTGCTGAGCCAATTCCGTCATGTTGTTGGACATTAATTTTGTTCTCTTGTTGTGTAGCCTGTTTATACTAGGGATCCAGCAGGTGGCTTGTTTTTTCGGCAAGGCCTGGTTTTAATCCAGTCAGGTGCATACAATTCTATACAACTGCTTATGTGATTATACAGGGCAGTGGTGTACACCTCTGTATTGGAGTTCATGCTATCTCCATGTGAGGGGGCTTTTAAAACTTCTTATACCACCACTTTAGTGGAAGGTAATTTGTCTTTGAAAAATTCTTAACCATTTTTTAGCTTGTTGGGGTATTTTGTCATATAATTACATTGAACGAGACTGATTTATGGTCCGATTATACCAGGGAGGCCATCACATGGGGGGGAGGTGCAGTGCTGTATTGTGTCCAGGACATTTAATCCTGTGGGTGTGCTGACTAGGTGTTCCAGAGCATTTGCATTGACAACATCCAAGAACCTCTGAGACAGTATGTTTGTGGTCATGTATGTTTCCCAGTCGATGGTAGGATAATTAAAATCACCCATGAGTAAAGTGTTGGGCAGTATGACAAATGACTACAGTAAGTCCAAGTTGTCAGAATACATGAGACAATTGCTCTATTGCCTCAGGATGCTCATGTCTATCATACTGGCCAGATAGATGATGGGAAACTACCCGTCCTTGATAGCAGGCTCTTGTGTTATGTTTTATAAGGGAAGGGAATAGGTTAATTTGACAAGCCTGTGCTGGTAGTGCTGAGACTACAAGAGGGACCTGTACTTTGTGTATGCTAAGATTTGTCAATAAGGCAGCACTGCTCAGTGCGCAACTGAGTTGCTCCTTGAGCAGCAGAAAAGCTTGGGAAGGGTTGTCACTGACATCTCTTTAGGGAAAACTGAGCTTTTAGGCTTTTGTATCTATACAGAGCACTACTAATTGTCGCTCCTCAAGCAGCAGGATTTCTCAAACATGAGGCTTAAATACAAGCAAAGAGAAATATGTTTTAAGCTAACTACCAGTCAGGAAAGCACACAGTAATCCTTCCACCAGCAATCCCAAATTCAGACAGGTTAGGTCAGCACACTTTATTTATTTATTAACGTTTTATTACCAGGAAAGTCTGACTGGGTAGAAGCCCATTTTCAGCAGAGGCTCAGGGAGGAAAGCTCCAAATTATTACAAAACATATTAAGAACAATAATTTTACAATCTTCAAAAATAAAATAAAAAAATCTATGGTTTAAATAATTATAACAAATTAGACATTATATAAAAATGGTTTAGTATTAAAGTATTGAAATCCCTAACCACAACCTTGCACATCCCCGAACCAGAACAAGGAACAACGGCAAACCGACTGCTCAAAATGTTGATTCGTTCAGAAGGCAAGAATCAACATTCAACAGTGACTGGACCACTCACCATCCAAAAAGTACACTGACTTACAGACATATATATTTTCTTCTGTTTTGCAGGGGGCAAGCCCCCCTGCACCCCTGATGTGGGTGGATGTGCCACCACGCCCCTGCTCATTATATTATTCTAGCTCCAAGATTGCACTGCAGTGAGGAAAATGGTCGTTTTCCTGATCTCCATTGTAATGCAATCCATTTCAAAACACCAACACTCAGAACTGCAAACGCAAGCTACGTGTCGACATTTCGGAGTCAACAGAATCTGCGTTCTCAGTTTTGCTTTTTTGTACCTTTCCGTTTGACCTTCTGACAGACGGTAAGGTGCATTTCATTATTTTGATAATAAAGCTATAAAAACACTGGTTAAGAATTGATGCAAGGTATATGACACTCATTTAATATTTAGAGAAAGTTTAGACAGTTTGTAGAGAAATTAAAAATTAAGTTAAGAAAATAAAACAGGGATTGCAATGTGAAGTGTAGGAAAAACAGGTTTATGGTATATTTAGAGAGAAAGTCGGAGAAGATAATTAGATAGCAGTAAGGAAGTAAGTGAAGAAGGGAGAGTAAGGATGCATAAGGAATGAAAAGGTACTTGTTAACATTTAGGGATATAGCTTATCCTTTTTTTGAACAAGAACAGAGCCAGATTTTAGCTAGAAAGTCTTTCAGAGTGGTTTTGAAAGATGGGAGGGTGGGTATAGACCTGATGGATACAGGTAAGGAGTCCCAGTCCTTAGCAACCTTGTAAGAGTATAGGTAATGCCCAGCAGATTTGCTAGGTTTATAGACACACAGGAGTTATTGCTCACTGGATCACAATGACCAACTGGGAACATAGTTGTGTTGAATGTTTTTTTAGTACTGGGCAGGCAAATATTTACTGGATAATTTTATAAGTGGTAAGAACTTTGTGTATGTTAGTTAATGTGGCATTTCTAACCAGTTTAGGCTTTTTAGTGCTATACAGTGGTGGGTGCTGAAAGGGGTATGTACTGGAAATTTGGCATCTTTGTTATAGCATTGTTAAGTTTCAATTTTTGTCATGCTTGAAAGTAAGTATGGATAGGAGTGCCATAAAGAAGAGTGGGGAGGAGATAAGTAATGGCAAATATAATTTTAAGTGCATCAGTGAGAACGTTTTTGGTTCTTTAAAGCATCCCTAATTTTGATGAGTTTTACTTATGCAGTTTTGTATATGGTGGTCAAATGTGAGATTATCATCCACTATCACCCCTAATAGTTTGCTATGAGAAGTGACTTCAGTTGTTGTATTATCAAGAGAGAGATCTTTAAATTTAATTTTATTATGAAAAAAAGTATTAGTTTGGACTTTTTTGTGTTGAGCATGGGTTGTGACTTACAAGTTATGTTTCAGTAGCTACTAAAGCTTCCTGAGTAATTTTGTGGAGGTGTACCATGTTGTCAGATGTGCAAATGAGAGTGGAATCATCTGCGTATTGTGTTAGGGTGGCATGTTGTGTGGAAGTATAGAGTGTTTTGGTGAAAATGTTAAAGAGGAAGGAACCAAGGCTACAGCCTTGTGTTGTTGGTGACTAGGAGGTAAGGAGAGAGCGTAGAGTACCATACTGACTGATTCCTGTTGGACAGGTACCTTTTCAATAACAGAAGGGTAGGCTGAGAAAGATCTAGTGAGGACATTTGAAGAAGTTTACAGTGACAGACTGTGTTGAAGGCTTTAGACAATTCTAGAAATTAGTAAGAGACTAGTTTTCCATTATCTCTAACTTTTTTGACAGTATGTATATAGGTTAGAAGGGCAGTCCTAGTACTGTGGGAAGGACTGGAGCCATGTTGTGCAGGGGATAGAAGTTCTTCCTGCAGGAGATAGTCTAGCAATTGTTTTTGAATACACTTTTCAAGTATCCTGGCGAGGGGTGAATTTCCTCCTTTGTGCAGAGGGATAATGTGCGACTTTTTCCAGAGAGAGGGAACGCAGTATTCCTGGACTGACTGATTTATAAGGATAAGCAATGCTATTGGCTATTCTATTTAGGTACTTGCTCGGAAGGTCAGCTGCCACAAGGATACAGAAAAATACCTTCTTAATGTAGAATAGTTGGTTTGGAGCCCAGGTGTGACACGACAGCACAAACTACCTACAGCAGCCCTATATCTAACAGATGCAATATAATGCAGTGCAGTAGACAGTACATATTTTTTTTTTGCTGTAAAGTGCAAAAATAACCGTAAATGCTTAAGAAACTGCTAAAGTACAGTTACATTATTTAGGAGGAGTGCAAAAATAAAACTTATTTTTGTCATTTCAGTAGTGGATTGCTCCAGGTTAAATCAGATTCTCATCAATCAGTAGCAAAGTCACCAAATGACAAGCAGCTCTGAGTATCTATGCCAAATCCAGCTCAAATACGAGCAACAAGAAACAAGTTTTAAGCTAACTACCAATCAGGAAAGCACCCAATAAGCCTTCAACCAACAGTCACTAACACAGACATTAGATCAACACGTCTGCCACAAGGGTGCAGAAAAACTCCTTCTTAATGTAGAATAGCTGGTTTGGAGCTCAAGTGTAACAGGTCCACATAAACTACCTACAACAGCCCTACAGCTAACAGATACAATATAATGCAGTGCAATTAACTATTTAAAGCAGCAGCAGGCAGTACAGTTTTTTTTTAAACTGCTAATGTACAGTCACAGTATATAAGAGAAGTGCAAAAAAATACAGCCCTTCTGTGTGCTTCCCAGCTCGGTTAGACCAGGTAAACACCTACTGCCACTAGATGACTAATCCCAGTCCTCCTAATGTAAAAGCACAGTAGTGGTTTGTTGAGTGAAATGCTACCACAATGCTACCACAAACAAACTTAAAAGATACGGATACAGAAGTGTAACTTTAAACAGCTTATGAAAGTTTGATTACAATAAAAGTACTTCACTTTTTATAAATGAGCCAAGAGCCACTCAATTGTACAGAATTTATAAAGACACTGAAAACAAGATAAGCTGATTAATAAGCCCTCCAGCCAATAAAACTACATGCAGAAATCTCAGGTATTTCCCCAACCTAAACAGACAAGGCTACCTCCCAGCACACTAGATGGAAAATCCACTGATCTCTTGATGTGAAAACAAGTGCTTGCTAGAGTGTAAAAATATACTACTTTATCCGATAGCTGGCTAGATATTAAAATTAGAGCAAGTAAATCAGTAGAACAGCAACAAGAGGCAAAATGCACTGTTTCAATATAAGCACAAGGAAAGGCAAATAATTCAAGATCTCAAAGCCATGTATAGAGGGTGGAGCTTATTAACCTCAATTGACAGTAAGGGTGGCAGCTTAAAATCACCAAGTTTGAAAAGCAGATCTGCGAAGGGTAGCGTGGTTGGGAAAAACTAACAGGGGAATCGCCAGCAGTGCTTTAGTTTGTGCAGACTTTAAATCTTTTCACTAATAGACAAAGGCCCAGAAATTCACTCTGTATTTAAGTATCACTCAAGAAACAATTTAACCATTGGGGAAAAAACATGTGACATGTGCAGCCTCTGTCATTTAAGAGGATGTGCCTCACATAGAACAAAAACACCAAGCCAGTCAGATTTCTGATAACGGAAAAGAAAATGGAGGAGGTAAAACAGAAAGCTGTTCTGTCACTCACAGACAAAAAGATATAGGTTTGTTTTCCTCCCCCAGCAGGGAATCACCAGCAGTGCTTTAGTTTATGCAGGCTTGAAATCTTTACAGAAAAAAAGACCTCACATATCAGGCATCCTTCCTTTTCCGTCAAGCCAGCTAAATTTGATCTCTGCAGTTTTTAAGGAGTTGCCAATCTAGGTCACTATAGAACTGACCATCCTTGGTTTCTATTCAGGGCTTTTTCTGCTCTCTAGGAAAGAGGAAAAACGGAGACCCATTTTGGATTTATACTTTCTTTGCTTGTTTTGAAGAGTCCCAAAATTCTCTGCAGTCCTTATGCCCCATGATTCTGCCTCAAATCTTTTAGTTACCTTGTACATAAAACATGCATTTTTTCATATTCTGATCCATGTGGGACCACATGACGTTTTTGAAGTTCTCTGTTTCATAATATCATTTTCAATTGTGTATTTGCCCTTTGGGCTCTTCAAAGCAACAAGAGTTTTAAGTACACAGCTCCAGTAGTTGCTTTTTGCAGACTTCAGAGAGCTCAGATTTTCCTGTACTGGGCTGATTTGCTTCTTCAGGCTGATGTGAGCAAAAAGCTTTTCCTAGATATTAATGTTACATAAAACCTACTTGTCTTTCTGGTTTTTACCCTATGTTTAAAGTCCAATCTGTTTTTAACCCAGTGTCTGGTGTTTTTGGGTTGCAGGCTCAATTCTTTGTCATTAACTGCTTTTCTTCCTCAGGAAAAAGTGACTTTTCTAAAGAAATAATTTCAGTCCCTTCTTCCCTCAGATGTCATCTCAGCAAGAGAGATCTTGAGAGCCTTGGGCTTCCAGCCTCCATTGTTCTTATGATTCTTCATGAAGAAGATTCAGTTGTATCTCAAGTCAATTTGGATGCAGCATTATCATCCTCTGAACTTTCCAATTCCTCACTTGCCATTTTATAATTCCTAAAGAATGGATGTTAAAACGGTTGCCCATCAGCAGGTTACTCCACTGATGGATCTCTCAGCCCAGTCAGAGCAAGCAGTTCAAGCTGTTTTGTTCAATGATTCCATATCCAGAAGCTTGGAAAATGGATACCGTGTAATTTTTGTTGAAGAGGATTTCCCTTTTTGCATTCCTTCCCCTATGTCTGATTCCCAGGATTCTCCTGAAAGTAAAAAAACAATAAGTCAAAAGTCTTGCTGGTGGCTAACTTCTGGCACAGACATCATTGGTTCCCCATTTTTCTTCATCTGGTCACAGGCAATCACCACAAATTACCTTACAAGATGGATTTCTTCACTTAGCAAAAGGGCTCTAAGTTCATCCAAACCACCAGACTCTGGATGATCAGATTCTTATTTGTTTTAGGTACTGATTTTGAGGATGTATTACAGTTATTACAGGTGGCAAGGAAACCTGTTATAAGAAAATGTTATGTTTCTAAATGGAATAAATTTTCTGTATGGTGCCACAAAAAGAATCATATCTATTTCATATTGTTGGAAAACCACTTACCCAAAATTGAAAGGTTGACAGCATGTTATCGAACACCAGGAACATGTCAGTTTCACTCTAGGAAACTTACCACTGGGCCACCATAGTGAACTATCCCCTTTTCTCCACTATAGTGCAATCTCTGTGCTGGTATATTTAGTTAGGGGGTGGGGGTGAAGCCCCCCACATCGGTGGGTTTGATTTGCTTCAATTTGTTTTTTTCTGTGTTGGTGGAAAAGTGGTTAGTTTCCTGTAGTGAAATTGTAGTGTTAACGAGTGCTAGATAACATGCTGTTTTGGCAAAGTAGTCTCAATGTTTTGAATTTCACAATTCCTCCTCTCATTGTATCTTAACTTATGTGAGCTTCTCAGTTCAAGGCTGAAATATTATTCCTTAAAAATAAACCTGTCAACCATTTCTGACTTCCTTACTTTTGATCCACCTTTGTCTTTATGATTTGAGGTCAGACAGTTTTTAAAAGATGTTGTTCACCTCATGCCCCCTACAAAATCCATCCTTCTTCCATGAGACCTGAGTTATGTCTTGGAAAAGTTGACTGCTCCTCCTTTTGGGCCTGCTTCCATTGCTTCTCTTTAAAAAATGTCTACTTGGAATACAGCCCTGTTAGTGTCCCTTACTTCTGTCAAAAGGATTTCTGAACTGCAAGTTGTCATGGGCTCTCCTCTCTCTCTCTTTTTTTTTTTTTTTTAAATAAAGATAGTATTACGTTCAGGACTAACCCTTCTTTTATGCCCTAAAGTGAGCTGTTTTTTGAACCAGACTATTAATCTCCATGCCTTTTCTCTGCACCCCCTCCAACCATAGACAGTTGAAGTTTAACTTTAGCAAAACCAAGTCTGTCAGAAAATCAGAGCATCTTTTTATTTTCTTTCAGAATAAAAAAGTTGTGTCTCTCTGATTTTAAGCAAACTATTTCCAAATGGATCTCTTCATCCGTTTCCTTTTGTTACTCCTGTCATGATAAGGAGCTTCCAGATATGGTCAAATTGCATTTTACCAGAGCAGTTTCTTCTTCTTCTGGTGCCTTCTTCAGAGGTCTTCAGAGGTCTTGTATCCAGATCTACTTTAGAAGCTGTTACTTGATCCTCTGTAAATACTTTTACCAGGTATTACAAGATTGATACTATTTCTAGGGTTACAGCTGGATTTACTAGGTCAGTCTTGCAAGGAATCAGATTCCAGCTGTATTCCTCATTCCTCCTCCATGGAAATTTAAAACATTTTGGGATTCTTCCCAGTGGTTAGCAGTATTGCAACAGTGATCATAGAAAGGATGTAGATGTCTAAATGATCACTGTTGAAATATTACGTCTCCCTCCTTCCCCCTGTTTTGTCCTGTTTTTATTTCTGTTTAGACTGAGGTGCTATCCTATCACTTGTTTTGGTTGACATGTTTTTTGGTGACCTCTTGTGTTTGTTGACTTCCTGACTTTTGGGTCGAGGCAGGAAAGTCCTGAGGCACATGACACCCATACATCCCCTATGTACTACATAGGCTTGGCATACTTTTGTCATATATCAGACATGCGGCACAAAAGGAAGTTGCCAGGGCTTTGATAGCCTTGCCAGATGCACAGCTATTCCTAGCAGGATATCCCACTGGTTAGTAATACTGCATCAGTGATTAGTCAGACATCTACTGTTATGGTAAGTTCTTACCCAACTGGTACAGATGTGTAGTCTACTAGAACTGTATCTGTTTGGTACGTATCACAAGACTCAGGTCAGAATCCTTTGAATCAGAACTGTCTTTTTGGTATAAGGGGATAGAGCTCTGACCATGACTGAATATTGGATGAGACAGTTGAAGAGGGTGAGAGAGAGCAGTCATTATCAGTTCACCAATCCTGGGGAGTGCTTTTGGATTTGGTCACTTGTGATCACTCCCAGCAAATGCAGACTTGCTGTGATGCATCATATTACACCAGGGATATACATTTGTCTCATCAATGAAGTGATAGTAGCTGTCAGAGCATGTGGCTGGAAGTGTGCACAGTCATAGGAGGGCATAGTAGGGCCTCATTGTGGGAATGCTGGAGATGGCACAAAAAATCCCACAAGAATGCTTGAGTGACTGCTGCACCATGGATTGACCCCACTTCAAGGATGAGGAGCAAATGGGGCAGTAGCAGTGTCTAGTTGATCAGCATGTATACGTGTCATAAAAATAATACAAGATCCTTTGATCCATCATTCCTTATGAGACTTTTTGGAACAAAGTTGCTTTCATCTTTCCTTTGACTCAGAACTTCATGTACCTCCTTTTTCTCTATTTAAGAAGGTTCTATTCAAAAAATATGACAAGGTCAATCTAATCCTTAGAAACCCTTCAAAAAAGAAGAACACATTAGCAAAAGCATATGGTACACACACAGTTGCAGTTACACAGTGGACTGCTGTGTATGGCATATTCACCCTGCTGCTGGGAGAGTCACTTGTGCTTCCTGCAATATCCTGCTTTGTACAGCTCTTATTCCTCTGACATTGTAAATGGAAATGTGCACTCCTCAGTGCACAGATACATCAGCTAATACAATAAGAGGAAGAAAAATTGATTACAGTGCATGACCTTTGTATCCCACTTCTGAAGAAGTCAGGGTTGCACCACTGCAGTCACTTATCTGTTGCCAGGCATCACTCACCATGCTGGCAAGCTCATGCCAGGCATCAGCCTTGCAGTAGGGGCCATCATATATTGTCCCAGACTTGCACACAAGCACATTTGAGCATCAAATAATGCACTGTGTAGCATACTAACAGGAAGCTACTAAACCTTTGTAACAAAGTATTATGCTGCTGCAGGTCCAGACAGGCTGTGTACTATGGCATATTTGTCACATGCTTCACTAAAACTGAGCAACAGCTAGGCTGGGTGGCGTACTGTATTCCAGATGTGATTCAGATACAATGGCAGTAAACTGACTCACTATAACCACTACACTATGAGGCCTTTATTATTATCAAGGCTTTTATTAACATGAAATAAAACAGGGCACTAGTTTGCATGAAAATACTTATATGTAACAATTTGTAGAATACAAAACTTGACATAGTATCGCTATGGAAGTGGGCATTGACATATATAAGGCAGAACACAATGCCTGGTAATGTACCCTAGCAGTGTTGTCATCACCTCTGATGGGTGCAGTAACAGTGAGACAGATATTGTGGGGTATGTGTGAGTGGGAACAGAACACAGTGGCATGGCAGTGTCTTGTGTAGCTGTCATGGTGGGGCAGACCATGGGTATCAGGCACCTATGGAAGAACAGTGCAGAAGGGACACAAAGACATTTGTACACAGGGGTAGGCATGGCAAGACATTGTAAGTGGGGAGTGGTGCAACAGTGAGCGCATACCTCTTCATTTTGGAAGTAGGAGGATGCAAGAAGGGAGGAATACAGAGCTCATGCTCATTGCAGTAGATTATATATGGGGAAGGTGTGCACAGCAGTACAGGGGCCTGTTAACTTGATTTAGGATAGGGGGAAGGAAGCCAGTGGCCATATGTGAGTGATCTCTACAGACTGCTTGACAACACTCATTCACTGGCATCTGTAACTCACTGGTCTACAGAATCTGCCATTGACTGTTACATTACTTCTGACATACACTTATCCACTATAGGGAAAAGGCTGTTGGGTTTGCAGCACCACCATGACTCAGATTAGTCCCTGATGTGTATAAGGCACTGAGCATAAACCATTGTATATTTAGATCAGTAGTTCAGGCAAGACAGCTGCTATTAACAACATTGTGGAGAGTATGCATGGACTTTGTGATCTGCATGAGGCTGTGCAACATATACACAGTGATATGGAGTATTGGGACAGGGAGCTGAAGTTGCTGTGTGTGGTTCTGGTGGCAAATATGGCCTCCGTGGGTGGTTCAATGAAATACATGATATATGCTCTCTAGACTGACTCTGCAGCTGTAGAATACATGGCTATGGGATTTTCAGGCTACAGAGTGGGTATGCACATGCTAGCCTTGTGTAGATTGTACAGACTGCTGCTGAGACAACTTCACTGTCAGCTGTGGCCACACAACGTGAAACACCCAGTTATTGACAGGCTCATGGTCATGATTCTACTTGATCTTAACATCTGGGACCCCTCTCTATGCTGCTTGTAAATAATCCCGTAGTTCTGTATCTTCTTTATTACCTGTGCGCAATGGCATTGGTATATATACTCATTGTTGTCCAGGGCATGGGCATTGAAAGTCTGTAAACCCCTGACATTAGACAACCCATCAGGTTACATGATCTCAGTCTCATGCTTCTGCACCTTCTCTGCTACAGACTGCATCAATCACAAAACTGCAGGCCACCATAGTGGACATTGCCAATTATAACAACACAGCAGCTGAACCTAGCACAGGAGGATGTGATCTGTGATTCACCACAACCTGCCAAAAAAGTACATGGCTATCCAATTCACCTGCCATGACCCTATTTCATATTACAGTTTGGTGTCAGCTGTCACTGTGTCCTTTCTTCACGCCTATGTCTGGGATGTTGACTGAAATAAATAGTAGAGATACTTTGATATTTTCAGATAATACCAAGGTTTATTCATAAGGCTAGTTCCATAATTATCCTTCTCATAGCTCTTACAGGAGGAAAGATGGAATAAAAACTCAAACTAGAAGCAGGAAACAAAGCATATACAATACAAATTTAGCAAAGTATAACTATGATCTAAACTAAATTATATACAAATTAGATGCCTAGTTATTATAAGTGCATTTCTATAAGGGCATGTCTTGTTTTGTGCTATATCTGTTTGTCAGGCAGAAAGAACTGTTAGGTGTCAGTCATTTTCACATCTGTTTGCCCCATGTCTTTTATTACAGAGAATGACCATTTCAAGCATGCCCAGCATGTTCCTAGAAATAGCTCTTCTTCATGTCAACATAAAGTCAAAGTGAACTTTATTGTCATTCAGACTTCATTCAACATTGCAAACTGAACAAAATTTTGATTCTCCAGACTCAATGTGCAAAACATCATAAGAAGCATTACAGCAGACATTACTACATCACAACAAACCATTACAAACATAACACCCAAAACCATGTTATGAATCTAAAACAGTACTTTACTGCACAGAATTGCGACAGTTGTAAGTATTGCACAAGAAGGCTGGTTT
This sequence comes from Protopterus annectens, assembly GCF_019279795.1. Lineage (NCBI taxonomy): Eukaryota > Metazoa > Chordata > Ceratodontiformes > Protopteridae > Protopterus > Protopterus annectens. Next base: position 33,014,963 of record NC_056728.1, on the reverse strand, counting down.
CACATTGGTTGGTTTATTACACACACAACAATGAGTTGAGACTAGCAGTTGAGTTAATGCACAAAAATAAGAATTCTCATCAACATAGATATCTGCTACACCTAATGGCCATTACCATGCATGTTATTAGTAGAGCTGAGTAGTCTGATGGCCTGTGAAAAGAAGCTGTTACTGAATCTCGTGGTTTTGCACCACATAACATAATAGCGCTTGCCAGATGATAGGAAGGAAAACAGTGCATGGGCGGGTGAGTGAAGTCCGTGACTGTTAAGTTCAATTTCCTCATGTACCTTTTGATGTCAATATGTACATTAGCAATGTTAGCATTACTAGAAGGAACAAACCTTTTGAACAAAGAGAAGCAGGTTTATAAAGACTCCTGGGACTTTTTGACTAATATCATACAGGTAGAGTTCAATGAAAAAATATTATGGTGACGATGGAAGTTAAAGACGTCTATACTGTCATCCCACATGATATAGGGGTAGCATGGTTTTTGGAGGTCTAACAAGAAAAGAATATTGAACAAGCTAAAATTAATTTGTACGAAGAAATGCTTGAATTGGTACTTAAAAACAACTTTATATACTTTGAGGGTAAACATTTACCTGCAACTAAAAGGAATGGCAATGGGTTTGAACTGTGTTTTTTTCTTTGCTAATGGTCCACTGGGAGAAACAGCATCTTATTTATGGTGATTTTAAAGACTCGTTCAGATTTTATACTAGATACCTGGACAGCATCTTTTTTATATGGAAGGACTCTATGGCAAATTTAGAAGCCTTCACTCATTACATTAACAATAGTACAGGATTTTTAGCTTTCACCTCACAGTCTCACGAGTCTAGGATTCCATACCTTGATATATTATTGGAAAAAGATTTTAACAGTAAAACTTATATAGCTAGAATTTATCGGAAACCCACATATTCATATAATTTACTACATTTCACTAGTGCTCACCCTACACAATAGAAAAGGGCCATTGTGAAAGGGCAGTTTGTAAGGGCAGCAAGAATGGTGACAAGACACAACGATTTTTTGAGTGAATGTTTTTTTTTATAGAGAACCTTTTCTACCAGAGGGGCTATCCTCGTATGGTGAAGAGACTGAAGAATGAGGTTATTTTAAAAAGAAAAACAGGGCATTTTAAGCCTTTTTATCTTATAATTCTCCTGTCACACACCTGCCAATGATGGAGCTCAAAATACTGATCTTATTATCAGTAATAGATATACTAAGTCATTCATCACCATGTTTGACGGACAGAGTAATTTAATTAGATGGGTGATAAAAAAGAACTGTGTTGTTTTTGATGAGGACCATGGCACTCATAGTAGGGTAGGTGCTGCACCTATTATTGTGTACCGTAAAGGGTACTCTTTAAAGAACTTATTGGAAAAGCCATATACCATGGTGAAAACCAAACAAGGGATGAGTAAGTGTGGCTTTTGTCAATACTGTAAATATATTAAAATTGGACAGGAGCATGTTATCAGTGGTAGAAAGGTCAGAGTTATGAGCAACTTTAACTGTCACTGAAAAACGGTTATTTATGTAGCGTTATGCCAGGTATGTAATGTATTCTATATTGGAAAGACTGAACATGCTTTAAAATAAAGGATTTACCTTTACAACATTAGGCATAATAATGTTAATAATGCATTGGCAAAACATATAATGATGGACCCAGGACATAACATTAATTTTACTGTATTACAACAGGTGATACAAAGTAATAGAGGTGGTGCTTGTCATTTACGGCTTGAAGCAAGGGAGTCTTATTTGCAGCTATTTCTTAATGTCTTTAACTATCCAGGAATTAATGACTATTGTTCTAGTTTCTTTATTAAAATGAAAAGCTCTTAACAGATAGTGTTTTTAGTAATATGTTAGTGTACTTAAAAGTTTTAAATAATTTTATTACATTTTTTATTAAATGTTATATTATTTTTATAATATTTTGTATATTGATGCTGAGCTATTTTAAATATATAATGTCGCTTTAAGAAGAAGGGTTTAAACCGCTGTTGTTTTGATGTCAGGTGACTTTTGATGGTCTATTTAAAAATGGGAATTAACTTTGATTAATGACATCTGATGAAGTTCTGAGACATTTGGGATGAAAGTGCTTGTGTTGTTTATGTTAATAAAAGTTTTATGCAGCATACCTTTCGGACTTCATGCCATTCTTTCTTGCGTACAGTGCTGGATTTTGTGGATTTACTAGATATTCAAACCTTTTATGAGAGCTTTTTCTCCACTGTTTGCAATTACAGCAGGACAATACCTTAGGTCTCTAGGATGCATGCTATCTTGTACTCTTATGGTTCCATGCAAGTCTTCACAGGAGTGGACTACAGTTGGTACTGAAAAATGTGTGGAGTCAAGCTACAGACTCTAGCAATATTGATTTGTGTACGAAATTCAGTCAAGAGGGAGTTTCTTTCATAGCAGGATTCTCTCAGTCTATCAAAGGAAATGACACTTTACCACTTTCTTTCTTAGCATTTTACAACAGATTCTTCAGACTGTTTTGGAAAGCCCACTTTATTAACCCTTTAAGGAAAAATCTCTTTACATGGCTAGAAGATGGTGAATGCAAATGCAAAGGCACTGAAAGCTTTTCAAGATATCTTAGACCAGGGCCTATACAGCTCAACACAGACAGTTCCTCATTGGTGTGGTAGATCTGGAAACAGAAAGGTTCAAGGTTTTACCATTTTTGCCAGAACATAATATTGACTGGGCACTGGGCAGTTCAACGCAATCCATCTTTGTCAGAAAATGTTAATTTTGCACTCGTTAGTTCAGAAAAAATGTTACCTGTCTGTGTTATATTTAAAATATAACAAAATCCATTAGCAGGTCCTCCAGTACAGGTTTGAGGCCTACATTAAATTTTGAAAACATTATTCCAGACTAGTGATTCCGCATATAGTTTCAAGAGGTTATTGAACAGAACTTCAGTATCATTCACATTCACTGTCAACCCCTCACACATCAACTCAGAATGTAGAAATTGTTTTAGGTTGAATTAAACAGTCTTTGAAGAAAAATACAATATAGTAGGTCCTAGCAAAGAAGAAGAATGGAATAACGTTTTATTTTTGATTTCTGGTCCCAAAAAACGCACAAATCTTGGAGACTTGTACTACAGTCTTTCTGATGTAAACATGTTGCTTATAACATTCGTAAATGTAACTCAAAACTGTTCTGCGTTCAGAGAGCAGGGCTATTTATATCGACATTGGATAGCAGTGTATAACTTCACATTCCAGTTAGACCGTCTCACAGGAAATAGTTGACATTTCAAGTAGCCGATTTTTGCTTTCAGTTTGCTGCTCATATCAACTGTCTACAGACCTGAAAATATTTGTGAGATGTTTAGCTTCAGTTTTCACATATTTGAGGAAGCAGCACGTGACTTATTTCCTATACAAGAGATTTGTCTGTTTGTGGCTCAGACTCAGGTTTTTCAGTATCTGGGTACAACCATAATCAAAAGGAAATTAATTTCATTCCCAAACTGTATTCTTTCTGGAAGCAGTTCTGCATAGATGAAAGTCCTTCTTCCATGGGTGAATTTATCTCATGGTCCGTCAGCCTGTACAGCTGGCCAGTAGAATTGTTGCACTGACACTTTTCCTCAAAACATTTAGCTATATTCAACAACATATTCCTCAGATTATGCATGCTGTGCCTGCTTCATGAATTTACAGGGCTGATGACCTCCACAGGAAAGATCCCTTCAATTAACATACCAAAATGTATGGCAAATATATAATCCAAATAATTTAGGCTACAACAGTGATCTATTGTTATGGTAAGTTTACTTACACAACTATACTTTCCAAATATCTGATAATCATTTTTGCAACACTTATAATGTGAACTGACACTGCCATTTTGTATCTGCTCCACTTAATATCATAATCACTGTTAAATTGCAATAACCTCCTCATATTCATAAATTATCCAGCATTAACATTAACTTGTAAATTTTCAGCAACATCTGCTAATATGTTAGCACTCATTCACTTTAACTGTAAGAACCTGTCATCTCATTTTAGAGTTCACAGTACATGAGCAGTTGCATCTTTGGCTGCTTGCCTTTGTAGTACTTTAGTCAGGTACCTGTGATCCTCCTTTCTGGACTGTTCGTACAGTTGCTAAACGTTAGGAGGCAAAGTGGAATTTAGGAGGCAAGTAACATTAGTGGATTCATCTGATGTTGTCAGTCTTCATTTATCCTTGACGTATGGGACTTGGTTCCGACTCTAAGAACTGTCTCGGCTGTTACAACAGCTAGCATGAACAAAAACTCTCAAGCTAAGTCCCTAAGCAGGAAGCCCTCCCTAGATTTTTTCAGATGTCGTTTGCCGCTCTTCTCGTAAGGACGTGTCAGTCGAACTCTCTTTGAGCTAAATGTAATTTCATTATTTTCTTCTATCAGTATTTGAAATTTTCGGAAACTTTTTTTCTCATATCCAGTTAAATTCACTTATATCTCATCTTTGCTAACTCTTCTTGTCACCTTGGTGTTCTTGACTACCATCGTTGGTAGTTTTTCCTGTTAAGCTTTAGTTGCTTCTTTATCAAGTGAGTGTACTGTCCTTTTCTCCCTTTTACCTTGTGGTATCTGTCCTACCATAACTGGTAGTGCTATGTCTTTTGCCCCTACCTCTGGTAGTTCTGGCCTAACATTGTTTGTAGCCCTTCTCTTACTCTTCTCTTTTTCTGTGACCTTGGATGTCTAGTGTGAGTGTTTTCTGCCATTGATTCCTTTTTATCAATCAGCATTGCAGATAAGAGTAAAGGTACAACTGGATTTAAACAATGTCCTAGTTGTCTCGGAAAAATGCCCAATTCTGATGGGCATTCATCTTAATTTACTGAATGGGCCCATCGTATTTACAACAAGAATGTGATATATGTCAAGCATTTAGTCACCGAGCCTTCGTAGAGAGGAAAAATAAGCTTATTTTAAAAGATCTGATTAAAACATCTTTTGATGAGGCTTTTGATAAGACTTCAAAATCGGATGTGTCTTCTCCTTCCTCTGCCCTTTCCTCCTAAGACTGAACATGCTAAGAAGAGGAGTCTGTCTTTCCAGCACCCCCTTCGGCTTTGACATATAAGAGATCTAAATCTTTGGCTCCCACACCTACTGCGGAACCAAAGTTAACTACCAAAAAATCTACGGAACCATTCTCTTCAGTTCCAATTGTAGTAACAAGCCCTGGACCTCAAGTTTCGGTGCCGTCCACTTCGGCGCCGACTATTCCTGTCACCTTTTCTTCTTCGGTGTAAGTTACGGTGCCAGCAGTATTTTTGAAACCAGTTCCTTCCATGGCACCGCCAACAGCACTGGAACCAAGATTCCTTTCAGCTCCCACAACTAAGTAATCTAAAGTAGTTAACTTCATTTGATCAGCAACCTGTGGGTTTCGGATCCGACATGGATCCCAGCTGGCTGCATACCAAGCAGAAAGATCCGAGCTCCAAGCTCCTCCCCCCTACCCAAACTACACTGCAACCTCCTTTCAATCCCCAGATCTCGTTTGCCGCGGCTTTGCCAGCACAGGATTTTTGAGCTCCAGGCAAGTTTGTCAGGGTTTTTCGAATTTTGTTGGTCTGTGTGTGCCCCTTTGATATATCTATAGATAGCTATTAGTTTATCTCTCATTACGGGTTTCTTTCTCCGCTAGATATTTGTGTTTTGTAAGTTAGTAAGTTCTTAACTTTCTGTCAGTGTAGGCCCCCCTTTCCGCCCGTAGAGTGTGTGTGTGTGTGTGTGTGTGTGTGTGTGTGTGTGTGTGTGTGTGTGTGCATTTACTATGTCAGAAAGTCAGAAAGTGACTTTCTCTAAGTGCACAGAGTGTGGCCACAAGCTGTCGCCAGCCAATGGTCACACTCTGTGTGTAGTTTGCTTGGGGGTGCCTCATTTGTCCTCTGGATGCAAAGGCTGTGCGGCCTTCAACCCCCGAGCCCTGCGGAATCGCAGGAGCAAGTTGATTCTGGCGGGTCTTCTACCCGTGGAATCGACTTCTGCTTCTTCTTCCACAGCTTCTTCGCCAACCTCGGCTGTGGCTGTCCAGCCTTCCGGCCCTCCTCCCCTGTCCGGGACTCACCCTCGTACCTTGCCACAGGGAGACAGAGAGACAAACAGAAAAAGAAAAACATAGAGATAGAGAGAAGGGCCGCAAGCAGCAGGTCGAGTTGGATCCAACGGCCCCTCCCGCTAAGGTGATTTTGTCTCCTGTCAAAGTTACTAGGCCATCCTCTCCTCAGCTCCATTCACCACGTTTTTCTCAGGAGCCGGAGGAGGAGGCTCGACCACCCTCGAGGTCGTCTTTGTGTCGGCCCTCCCGGCCGTCATCGGTGGCGTCCTCGAGATCGACTCGGAGTATCTCTGAAGCAGACGTGGATCGGATGATGTGAAGGTTTCTACAAACTCAACTTGCGATGGGAGTGTTGCTAACCCCCCCCCCCACAGGTGCGGGGAGTTTGGCTCCGTTTTTCACCCTGATAGCTCCTTCTCTGATCCACCATCGGATTCCGGAGTCTATGGATCTGAGGAGCCCCGGAGGCAGGGGGTCGGTGTCGATGGTACCTTCGGCCACGACGCCGGCCATGCCCTCGAGTCTGTCGGATCCGAGAGTTGGGCATTGGATCCGAAGGGATGAGTGTGTCATCACCTCCATTGTGGTCAGGGCATACCGTCCCTTTGGGTCCGGCCGTTCCCTTCGTCAGATCCAAGGGTCACGGCTACCCTCACCACCAGTTTTAGGGAAGCCGGTTCTCCTTCTGAGATCAACGTTGTGGAGAGGGTTCTCTCTGAAGGATCAAGACCTTTCACTCTTTCCTCGGGGTCCATCCCTGCCCCCTCGCAGTTGGGTTTGTCGTCTGTCATCCAGTCCCCCCAGGGACAGCCTGTGTCTATTGCGCCCCAGCCAGTTGCCCTAGTGGAACACAAAACCATTTGTGAGCCCTCCCCGGAGAGTCCTCCCGAGGAGGTTCTTCACAAACGCCAGTGTAAAAGGAGGCACTTGGACTCCCCTGAGTCCCTCACTGAGGATACCGACTTGGAGGAAGGGGAAGGTTACGCCAAATCTCCCCACAAACAATTCCAAAAATGAAGAAAAACAAACTGTCAAAAAACAAACCACAAAGACGTCTCCTTCGAAGATATAATGGAAATCCTTCGCCAGAGGGGGGGGGGGGTCTGCCCAAAAACCTTCCTGTGACAAATCAGTATTCCTGGAGGTGTTCGACACAGGTACGTCTACCTCTTGGTTGTCCCCTCCAGCCGATTCTCTGGTGGACCTTATCAGTACCAGAGCTTGGAAGGAGCTGGACACTGTGGAGCCAATACTCAAAAGGCCCGACAAAATATTGAGCCCCCCAGCTGATAGAGCTTCTTGGAGCAAAGGTTCCCCGGTTGATGTTATGGTGGTGGCGGCGGCCACAAAAAAGGAACGCGCCCAGGAAAGTTCCTCGATCCACCCCCCAAACAAGGAGTCCAGGGCAATGGACCGTCTTGGAAAGCGGACTTTTGCTTCAGCTACCTTTACTATAAGGGCGCTGAATTATTTGGCCCATGTAATTCGACTGCAGCGGGACCTTGTGAAAGAGTACGCCGAGTCTCCCCCGGTGTCCATGTCAGCCGAGGATAAATGGGCCTTCTCGGCTCGTATGGCCACTCTCAAGTCTGTGTCCAGTACGTCCATGCGTCTACTCTCTCACGCCACCGAGGGAGCTGCTAGGGCTAGCGGGTTCAGTATTGCCTTAAGGCGTCACGCCTGGCTCCATCTTTGCGATTTCTTGGAACCCTTCAAGGCACCCTTCGCTAATGCACCCTTTGATGGTTCGACTCTGTTCAGGAAGACTGTCCACGATATCCTTGTCCAGAGCTAGAAAGACGGGAAAATGCTGTCAGCCGTCTGGATCCACTTCTGTAACCCTCAAAGGTCCTTTTCCAGGAACCTGCGTGGGCAAAAGAAGCTGTGGTTCCGGAAATCTCAGCAGTCCAGGAACGCTCAGGACTCCTTCTCCCCCAGAGGCAGAGGAGGACAAGGTGGATGCCGGCCCAGAGGCAGAGGGGGGGGCCGAAGAACTTTGGGTCACAGGAACCATTTTCAGATCGACCTGTGCAGCAACCCTGAGGGGTTGCTCAACTGCTCCTTTCTGGAGGCAGTCGGGGAGGCGTTTTTCGATGCACCTAGTCCAATGGGAGTCCATCACGACAGATTGCTGGGTGCTTCGAATAATATCCAGAGGCTATTCTATTCCTCTTCACAAACAAGCCCCCTTACACAGGGCACCTCCCGGACATCCCACCCGCTCAGAGGGAGGCCGCGGCTTTGGAAATACAAAAGCTGCTAGAAAAAAGAGCCATCCAGCAGGTGCTCCCAGACCAGTCCGGATCAGGCATCTATTCCAGGTTTTTTTGGTGCCAATCAGCAATGAACCTGTTCGTTGCCAAGAAAAAGTTCCGGATGGTCATGCTTCAATCCATCCTGCCCTTCTTGCAGGAGGAAGACTGGTTGTGCTCGATAGACCTCAAGGATGCGTACTACCATATCCTGATGGACAGACAATCCAGGAGGTTCCTCCACTTTCGGCTAGGGGCCAGTCATTATCAATTCAGGGTCCTACCCTTCGGTTTCACCACAGCCCCCAGGGTGTTCAACAAGGTCATGGCAGTTGTAGCGGCCCACCTGAGACTTCAGGGCATTCAGGTCTTCCCGTACCTGGATGACTGGCTCCTCAACGCTCCCACCAGGCATCTACTCTTACTAGCCAGAGATTTCTTTCTCCGGATATCACCTCGGATGTGGATCTCCATAAATCTCAGGAAGTCTTCCCTTCAACCTGTTCAAGTGTTAGACTTCATAGGGCTGAGAATAGATTCTCTTCAGGCCAGGGCATTTTTGACTCCAGACAGACTACACAGCCTAGCACTTCATGTGTTAGCGCTTCTGCAGTCCCCTGCACCCCCAGCAGAATTAGTCCTTAGAGCCTTAGGGTCCATAGCAGCAGCTATCAACCTGATCCTTTGTGCTCGTCTGCATATGAGAGTTTTACAGTGGATGTTGCAAGTTCAGTGGTCAATACATCATCAACCTCTAGATTTTCCGATCCTTCTGAGCAGTGTGTGCTGAAATTCTCTCATGTGGTGGCTCCGATCCCAGGATTTGCAGGAGGGATGTCCCTTTGTTGCGCCCCAACCACAAGCCAATGTGAACACGGACGCCTCCCACCTAGGGTGTTGGGGGCACTGTTCAGGCAGGACTGTTCAAGCCACGTGGACTCAAAGCGTGACCATTCTGCATATAAATGTTCTAGAGATGAGAGCGGTCCTTTTAGCGTTGCAGGCCCTTCATGCTTATCTTCCTCTGGGAACTATTGCGATCCAGTCAGACAATATGTCAGTGGTCTGGTATATCAACAAACAGGGGGGACCCAAGTCTTATCCCCTTTGTCGAGAAGCCATGAGAGTTTCGGAATGGGCAATCTCCACCAACCGCTTTCTGATAACAATGCACATTCCGGGTCGGTCCAACATCTTGGCAGACAAATTGAGCAAACTATCCTTTCTCCCTACGAGTGGTCTCTGAACCCTTGAGTAGCGGCACTGATCTTCCTCAAGTGGGGTCAGCCTTGCTGCGATCTCTTCGCATCACCATCCAACGCGAAGTGCAGCAATTTTTTCTCTCTAATCCCCCCAACGGGGGAAGCCCCCAGAGACGCTCTTGTTCATGCTTGACCGCCCGGTCTTCTTTATGCGTATCCCCCGCTCCCGCTCATGACAAATTTCTTACAGAAAGCTCGTCGGTTGGGGAGCAGAATTATCCTCATAGCCCCATTCTGGCCTCGTCAAGTCTGGTTTCCCTGCCTACGGTCTCATCTCATAGCTCCACCCTGGATCTTGGATACCATTCCGGATCTGATTCGTCATCCCTCGGGAATGCTTCCTCCGAATCTGGACAGCCTGAAGCTCACAGCTTGGCTGCTCCAGTTCCACTAGTTGCTAGGACTCCCGGTATTTCTTCCCCTGTTAAATCCATCTTGGTTGCGGCACATAAATCTTCTACCAGGAAAATTTACTCTAGCAAATGGAGACGTTTCTCCATTTGGACTTCACAGAGAAATCTGGATCCTTTTACCGCTCCAATCCCAGCGGTATTAGACTTTTTGTCTCATATCTTCCAGCAAGGAGCCAGCTCTTCCACAGTGAAGGTCCAGCTGGTGGCTATTTCCCATTTCCATGTAGGGGACAATTTAGTCTCTCTTGCTGCTGCCAGAATTTGTAAGACCTTTTTGAATGGCACTTTTCTTCTAAGACCTCCTATTAAGAATCCGTCCCCGCTGTGGGATCTGACCTCAGCTCTTCAGGCCTTAGTTGCGCCTCCTTTCGAGCCCTGGGCATCAGTTGACTTAAAATTCTTGTCATGGAAGATGGCTTTTCTGGTAGCTATCACCTCAGCCAGGAGAGTGTTGGAGCTTCAGACTCTTTGTATGAAACCCTCATATCTAGTGTTTCATAAGGACAGGGTGTCTCTCAGGACTAATCCGTCTTTTCTCCCTAAAATTGCTTCTGAGACAAACATTAATCAGTCTATTAATTTGCCTGTTTTTTTTCCCCTAATTTTCAGAACAAAGGGGAATACAAACTTCATTTGCTGGATGTTCACAGGCAGTTACGTTTTTATTTGCACAGGATGGCGGTCTTTCGTAAATCTGATCAACTTTTTGTTTCCTTTGCTAAGCCTTTTTTAGGGAAACCAGTTTCAAAGGTGACTCTCGCTAGGTGGATTTCCCTTTGTGTCCTACAAGCATATAGAGAGCTTGGTTTACCAGAACCAGTAGGAGTTCATGCACATTCTACGTGTTCTATGGCAACGTCTGCCGCATTCTGGTCTAGAGTTTCCCTGGATGACATTTGCTCAGCGGCTACCTGGGCATCCTCTCACACCTTTATTACTCATTATAAACTGGATTTGATTTCTAGAGGAAGGGCTTCCTTTGGCTCTGCAGTGCTCCGGAATATCCTTTTTTAAGGGCCTCCCAAGATTTCGGGTAGCTGGGGACTCTGTCCCACAGGTTGCTAATCAAATGAAGTTAACTACATCAGATAACGAAATTATGTACTCACCATATCGTTCCATCTGAGTAGGTAAACTTCATTTGTCAGCAACCGTCCCTCCCTCCTTCCCCCTTACCTTGGCTAATATTTCTGCTGAGTTCGATGTTCGGAGTTCACGAGCTTGATGTTTGTCCTTGGTTCAGGGATCTCAGGTTTTAGTTTGTTGGTATCATGTGTGGAGTGGCAAACTCAATCTGAGGATTGGAAGGAGGTGGCAGTGTAGTATGGGTAGGGGGGAGGAGCTTGGAGCTCGGATCTTTTTGCTTGGTATGCTGCCAGCTCGGATCCGTGTTGGATCCGAAACCCACAGGTTGCTGACAAATGAAGTTTACCTACTCAGATGGAATGTTATGGTGAGTACATAACTTCTTTTTCCCCCTCAATAGAGTCCTTTATGGGACAACTTCCAACCCCCTTTTTAGAGAGGCCAGAATCCCCTTCAGCCTTTTCTGTCCATTCCTCTAGGAGTATGATGGAAGTTGATATTGTGAGGTTGGTGGATCAGCTCATTGTGGCAAGGGGTCTTTCAGCTTCTTCCCAGGTTTCACTCCCTATTTGAGATGTTTTTTTTTTCTCCAAGGACTCCACCAGACGTTCCTTCTCCAACCTGCACTGTGACTTTAGAGACCGCGACTCAGATTTCCCTGATTCCGGCTGTTCTGGTGCTGACAGCTCATATATCTTCAGCCCCAGTGTCTGCCCTGAGTTCATCAGCTCCTTCAGAACTGATGGACTCCCAGAGTCATAGCTCCTCTGCCTCATTTGTGGGCTCTTTCTCGGTTTTGACCTAGATGGCGGTTTCTTCGGAGCAGGATGGGACCAACGTTCCGAGGTTGTCCTTTTCAGTTCTGGGCTGCCACCCCTCTTCGGGGGGGGGGGGGGGCTTGCCTTTCAGGTCATGGAGAGGGCCTTGGCCTCAGCAGGTTCTCAGCTGGTTTCTTCCCCATCGGAGCATTTTCCCAAGATTCCCTCTGGTCCACAGCTTTCACTAACCTCCACACCAGGATAGCGAGCATCAAAGTTGCAGGACACCCCTGTACAGGTCCTTAACTCTTCCGAGGCCTCCACAGAATTTCCCACTGAGGAGGTGCCCCGGAAGAGGTCGTGTAAGAGAGGAAACACCTTGATTCCCTGGTAGAATCAGTCATGGAAGGCACAGTCTTTGATGACGGGGAGGGTTCCTCCCATTCACCACCAGAGGATGCCTCCTTTCGAGACATTCTTGAAATATTAATGCAGAGGGGTGGCTGAAAGTCCCAAGACCCATCCTCAGAGGAGTCTGTGTACCTGTAAGCTTTTGGTGCTCGCCCATCTACCTTTTGGGTAAACCCGCCTGTGTTGTAAATGAAGATCGACAACACAGATGGAACATTGTGGTAAGTCCATAACTTCCTTTTTAAGTCGGTTTCACCCATTATTTTGCGACTTTTAATGTATTTAAGCTGTGCAGTACACAATGTACAGTAGATTGCCCTGATGATCGAAAGCCCAGAGGGGATAGAAAAGTTACATAGCATCTTCTTCACACTCCATATTTTCAGGGGTGATAAATCTTCAGAGCAGTAACCTATCGCCTGCTTTGTGGACCTTCTGAGGCTTCTTTTGACAGTTGGGGAGAATCTTCATTGCCTTGGTGTTATGTAGTGTTATTTTCTTAGAATAGAAGAACAACAGAGGACAAGGTACAGCTCTCCTGTACATGAGTATTTCTTCTACATTTGTAATGAGGATGGATTTCCATTGTGGAGAGGTGAGCATGCCTCTCCGAGCTGAGATCTCTCTCTGATGGCTGGAGAAGAATTCTGCATTGAATTACTCTGATGATCCTCTAGGGTCTGAAGTTATGGTAAGTGCTATTTAATTTTATTTTTTGCTGCCATACTGAGTGCCCCCTGCTGTCTGAGGTTATGCAGCCTTAGTGTCAGAATTAGTAGCAGGGTTGTGTAGAACACAGTCCCAATATGGGGTATACAGGAAGGCCTGCCTCCTGCGAAGATTCAGATGAAAATGTTTACTTCAGTGCCTTGCAGTGTATTACATGAATATGAATTGGCTTTAAATGTATAAATCTGGCCAGTATATTTCCTCTCCTTCTCTGCATAGTAAAATAAGTGCACAATTGTACAATGTAAGATTACTTGTGTGTGTGTGTGTGTGTGTGTGTGTGTGTGTGTGTGTGTGTGTGTGTGTGTGTGTGTAGAATGCAATGCCTTTTTTGTCATGTTTTTTTTTCTTCTTGCTTCTTCAGTACTAGCGATTAGCTATATACAATGCTTCAGTAATATTTTGGTTATGTCCTTAATATTAAGTAATGACAACAGATATGTTCATGGTGCAGCTGTGTACTGTCTGTCCTCTACCACTTTTTGTGAACTGACCTATTACTGATAATATATGTAAGCAACTGTGGGCTATCTCACTAACTGCTTTTATTTAATGAAAGATAGACATGTTCTGGCATTGAAGACCATGCATACTATTTGACAGTTTTTGTGTTCAGGCTTTTATCATCAGCCTTTACTGCATTCATCTGTAAAGGGAAAATTCTGAATGAGATCTTTTTCAGAGAGATGATATTTGGAGTTTAGGGACTTGAAGCAGAAATTCCTGGAGTTCACTGAAAGCCAAGAAAGAATAATTGACAGGCTGTATTACACATGAAGGGAGACCTACTATGGAGCATTATGCTGTAGATGAGCTCTGTTCAGTGAAGAAGGACTGTGACCAAATAAAAATTAGATAACATAATGCACATCCAGAGCAATGAATTCCAGGAAAACATACAGGGTGTTTTTGAAGCTTCATTTATTGGGCTGTATGCAGGCATGGGTACTATGCTCCAGAATGAAATTAGAGAAATGCAAGGACCCCACAATACAACTACCCAGCTGACTGAGGCAGCAGATGCCTTGATATGCAGAGGCCATGCTTGGTTTGTAAGATAGAAGGGGATGAGGTCGATATGACATCATTCTAGACAGAATCATGAGAGGGTAGTTCAGCTATGAATGGAAAGAGGGAGATGGTATGGATAATGGGAGGTGTTAAAGATTAATGTTAGGGATAAGAGCGTGTGTGTGCACACACACACAGACACACACACACACACACACACACACACACACACACACACACACACACACACACACCCTCTGATAGGGAATATGGCTGGGCCATGGACTAGTTAATTCCAGCGGGTTATGAAATGTTAATTTGAAAAAATGTAACTTTTAATACTTTATGTATTTCAGAAATGTTTCTTAAATCATTCATTTGGATGCACTGATCTGCAGAGTTTCCACCTAACGTCTCTCTTCAGGGTTGCTATTTGTCATCTCAATAAAGTACACTACCACACAAGCTTGTACAGTGTGCAGGTTGATCATATGTCTGTAATAACACAAGATACAAAAGCATGTGGTGTCCAAATAATCTTTTCACTTGCATGCACTGAACTGCTGTAGGAGCAACTGGCAAGATTCCATGTATGCTTTATGCAGTTTTATTTTGTTTTGTGCTTAGGTACAAAGACCTTGGTGGTACATGGTCAGAATGAGTGTGATATCCCCACACAGTTGCCTGTGCATGAAGACACACAGTTTGAAGCACTTCTTAAGGTAAACTGTTTTATTTTATATATTTTAGCTTATTATCTTCAGCAACTGTTGGAAAAAAAGTGGGCAAAGGGGTGGATTGGGGAAGGGTATCGTTAATTATAAGCAGGGACGTTGATTTTTGTATTTTTTTCTGGGAAAAATATTGGTAAATCATGAATTTGAACTATCTGAGAATTTAAAAAAAATCTACAGGATTTCATGGAATTTGGCATTTTTGGCCAGAGAAATAATTCACTGCAGCATGTATTTCTGCTCATATGTATACTTTATAATAGCGTTAGCTTGCATTGAGTGTTCAATGTCTACAGTCTGTTTTAATTTTCAATATCTTTATGGAGAAAAAAATTATAATGACATCACTGTAATGACTGGAAATTGCAATTAAAAATCTCAGATGTATTTCCCAGATTTCATCTCAGGAAATTGGAATTTCATTTTTTTGAAAACCGAAAGTGACTGTCCCTGACTATAAGCTTGCCAGTACAAGTCTTTCAGAAGTTACTTTTGCATCTAAATGAGATATTGTTAGCTATGAAGTGAGCAGTGTATCAGTCTGAGGTAATTATCGGTCTGTTACAGATATAGTAGGATCTTACAGAACATGGAATTCTGAAAGTATAGAATTTCAAGATTTCATCTTGGAAAGGAACCAAAAATAATTTCTTAGAAACCCATCCTCTTTGAGGAAGTTCATCTTGCCACACTGTGCATGAAGTGATTTTGCCCCTGTAATCCTATTCTTCCCCCAAAATCATTAGAATTCTAAAATACCAATATATACCCCAGAGCACTTGTGAAAAGTTCAGGTCTTGGAATTTCATGTCTGAGAATGCTAAGACTTAAAAAAAATCCTGTCTCTTGCCACAGACAGGCTGATTTGTATAGCCTGCAGCTGTGTTCATTAACATTTGCAGTCATTAGCATACTGCAGTTTGATAGGCTCATAGGTAAGTACTAGGTTAACTGTCCGTGTGGACCATTTTAACCCTAGCCATTTTTTCTTTTTGTGCTCAAATTAACCTACCCCATTTGGTTAGAGATTGGCCTTACCCATTCCATGGTTGATAATTATATATTACCCTAATGAGAATAACTGGAATCATAAAATATAATTTGATAGGCTCCATGCATGAGATAAAGTATTTAGGAGCATCCTCTGTCCATTAGCAGTACTGGGGGTACATTTTTTCATTACCATCCATGGATCCAAGTTGCACCTGAATATGTAGGGGGTGACCTTTGTTTTATGTGAATAGGGAGTCTGATTCAGAGCAGTGGTATCCTGTGCAAGGTATACCTGTTCCTCCAAACCAAGTATAGCAACAAGGCTTTGAGTCTGTCCATGTAGGACATGCTGTTTACACCTTGTATCCTTTTAGTAAGGTATGTCTGTGGGCTTTCTGGTTACTGCATATGTCTGGACAGGTACATGTCAAAGGAGGCATATTATATTCAGTGATTGTCCTAATAAGGGCAGAGTGAAGGGGGTTAATGACATCCCTAGATCTAGACACAATCCCTTTGTTAATAAGCTGTGCAGTAGTGAAGGACTTTCGTACAATGGACACATGTAGGTCAAACGTTAAGATCTGATGTTGTCAATTTTCATTCAATCCTTAACTAATGGGTTTGGATCCAATCTTTGGATCTGACTCGACCATTACACTGTCTCGTGGCCTCCAAAAAACTCTCGAGCTCCTTCCCTACCCATACTGCACCATCCCATAGCATCTCTCAGATCTTGTTTGTCACTTTCACGTTTAGATGTGGTTGCCTACAGCTCTCAAGTTATGGAGTGGGAGATAAGTCTTTTTCCATAATTTTTTCCCTTTTTCAAATGTTTATTTGTTTAATGCATAATATCATTTTCTCTTCTGCATTTTTGTACTTTTAAGCTCCTTTCATACACTTGCTAGTGTATATTTTTCTTCTTATCATTGTTGGTAGGCCTGTTTTCCTTCTCAACCCTTTCACACTTTGTGTCATCTAAAATTACCATTCCTGGTATTATCCTTTCTTTCCATTACACTTGCTGTAATTCCTTAGTATTGGTGATACCTTACTTTCCTGTTATTTCCTAGTTAAAAAAAGGTTGTTGTATATTTTTGTTTCGTTATATTGCTGACAGGATATCCGAAAAAAAGTTCATTGGGATTCAAGAAATGTGAGAAATGTGGTCACAAATTGCCTCTCTCTGATGCCCATTCTGTATGTGTCTATTGCTTGGGTCCAGATCATTTAAAAATAGACTGCAGCATTTGCAACAACTTTAATCCACGTGCTCTTGCGGGCAGGAGAAATAAGTTAATACTAAAGGGTTTTCTGCCCACCTCTTTTTCTGAGGTAATCACTGGGGCTCAGTCCCCCAAACAGAAAACCAAAGACCCATTGAAGAGGTCTAAACCTTTGGAGTATTCCACCTTTTCTTCTTCGGAACCTCCTTGGAAAATAAGGAAACCAGATTCAAAACTTGTTTATCTGACCTTCTTCGGATCTGATAAAAACTTTGTTAGATCCTACTATCTTGGATCCAAAGCCTCTACCCAGGACCACTTAATCCCCTAGTCTGGATCCAGTTCTGTCTAGCCTGCCTCCCACTTTTTTGGAAAGGTGCTCTAAGTCTCCACCCCTGGCATCTTCTCATTCCTTCAGGTGTCTTATTGAAGCAGATGTAGAGAGAATGATGAGGAAATTTCTCACAGAACATATTCAGATGGGAGTTCTTATGGTTTCTACCCCCTCGGGTCAGGAAACACAATCATCCACTACTCCACCCATTACTGTGCCTTCTTTGATCCAGCCTATTGTTTGAGTCCTCAGATCCGAGTGTTCCAGGTCCATCTGTTTTGGATCCGAAGAAAGTTCTTTCTTCAGATTTAGATTTTACTCTGCACCAACTCCAAAATGCTCGGAGCTGGATGACTTTCGGAGTCGAAGCATCCCTGTCAGATCTGGGGGGCTGGAGTAGACTCCAAGGTTTTCAGAACCATCTGTTCCTCTCAGAGCTTCGGCACTGTACAGCTCAGCTCTGGCTTCCATCTCGGGTGGGTTGTTCTCAGAGCGGAGAGAGGTGATGGGCCAGAAATTTGCTTTCTTGACTCCATTGCCTTCCTTCACTTTGGAGCGATCTGCATTTGAGGTTGTGAAGAGAGTGTTCTCTGCTTCAGCAGGACAGATGGGGCCTACCATCTCAGATCCACCCTCTACTTCTCAGATCACTTTGCACCATGAGCCTGTACATTCTACCCCACAGGGTAGCCAGCCCAAAGCTTCCAGACCACCCAGCAGAGTATCCTAATCTCTCCTGATACTTCACTGGATCGCCCCACCAAGGAAGTCTCTAGGAAGAGAAAGTGCAAAAGGAGGGACTTAGACTCGCATCTCAGTCACTGAGTATACTGACTTCAGTGAAGGAGATTGGTCGCCAAAATCACCACCTGATGGCATCTCATTTGGAGACATTCTTGAGATCCTTAAGCAGAAGGGTGGCCTGTCTTCCCAAGACCCTTATCCAAAGGAATCAGTAGTTCTGGAAGCCTTTGGAGCTGGCCCATCTACTTTCTGGATTACTCTGCCTGCCAATGAGCTCATTGACTTGGTCTCTAGGCGGGCGTGGAAGGAACCCAATATGGTTGAGCCAATCCCCAAGAGGCCAGACCAGATTCTGTCTCCACCAACAGGCAGAGAATATTAGGGTAAAGAGGTCCAGTAGGTGTCGGTAATGGTGGCAGCTACAAAACACAAACTTGCGGAACAGAGTTCCACTGTCCATTCTCCTAATAGAGAGTCTAGAGCAATGGACAGATTTGGGAAGAGTATTTATGCTTCAGCAACTTTTGCAGCTAGATCACTGAACTTTCTAGCACACTTCACTAGGATTCAAACAGATTTGATTAAGGAGTCATTGAAATTTCTTTCTTGAAGCAAAACTGCTGAGGCTCAATCTTTGCTAGCCTCTCAGTTGGCTACCCTACAAGCTATATCTAATTCGTCCATGAGACTTATCTTGCATGCTGCAGAAGGTGCCTCAAGGGCCATGAGTTCAGGCATTTCCATAAGGAGGCATGCCTGGATGTGCCTGTGTGATTTTGCGGAGCCTTTCAAGTCCTCATTCATTAATGCTGCCTTCGACGGCTGTTCTTTGTTTGGCCCGACAGTGAAGAACACACTCTCCAGGTGTAAGAAAGATGGAAAGACCCTGTCTGCAGTGGGCAGATGTTTTTCAACCCGTCAGAGGACCCTTTCCAAGAATCAACAGGGACATCAAAAAATGTGGTTCAGAAAGTCCCAGGGTCCTTTCCCAAACACAGAGGCAGAGGGGGGAGCTGTAATGGAAGGAGACACCCCCATGGCCGAGGAGACCCGCAAAACCAGGGGTCTATATATTCCTTTTTCTGACAGACCCTTTCAGCGCTCCTGAAAGGAGGCCCGATTGTCCACCTCTGGAGGCAGTTGGGGGCCACTTATCCCTGCATCAGAGAGCCTGGCTAGATGTAACAAAAGACAGCTGGGTGCAGAGAATTATTTCCAGAGGTTATATAATTCCCTTTTCCCTACCTCCTCCATTGTCAAGGAAATTTTCCGATGATCTGATGTCCTTTTCAGTCTTTCTCACAAATGGGTTCAGTTCCGATCCTCAGATCCGACTAAGCCCCATACACAAGACTTTGGATCAAACTCTCAAGCTCCTCCCTCTACCTATAATGCTCTATTATATCCCCAACTTCTCAGATCTCATTTGTCGCCATTGTGGTTAGAAATAGGTTCCACTATCGAGTATAGTAAGCAGTATTTTTTTCCTGTAATAACTCAAGTTTATTTCTAAAACTCCCTTCCTTTTCTCTTAAAACTTATAGCTTCTTCTGTCTGTTTTCTCCCTATAAAGTTTTTCGCTGGTGTTAGGGTCTCTTTTATCCTCCTTTTAACCTTTACTCAGTTTGAGTAGTATTGGTACCATTGTTGGTACATCTCTTTTCCTTTTCTTACCTTTCTAGGTATTCTCTAACATACCATTGCTGGTATTCCTTTTCCTTTCTTAGGTAATTGTGAAAAAAAAGGTTTTAATACTTTCTTTATTGCAAATTTTTTTTATAGGTTGTGCTGTGTTTTCTTGCTGGCCATGTCAGAGAAACCTACTGGTTTTAAAAAGTGCACTTCTTGTGGGGATAAGATCCAAAACTCAGATGCTCACAAGAAGTACTTTTATTGCCTAGGACTGGACCATCTTTGACTCCTCTTGTCTCATGTGCACCACTTTCAGTCCCAGGGCTTTATGGGACTGTCGTAATAAACTGATTTTAAAAGGGTTGCTACATGCTTCTTCTGAGGCTCAAACCCCCTCAAAAACACCCAAACAGGTTTCCTCGGATGCCAGAAAGATCTACTCAGAAGTCCCCAAGGGCTATTTTGGAGCTACTGGAAAAGATTAGAAAAATTTTAGATCCACCCACCTCGGATCCAAAACCTGTTCACCTTTGTATCCAAAGCCTTCATCAGATCCAAAAGGTTAAGCTCCTGTTGTCATGTCTCCCTTCCCATCTACTTCTTTTTCAGATCCTAAGTCCTCAGATCCAACAACCAGTTCAACTCATAGAAGTTGTACTCCTGAGTATGAGCTGAAACCTGTTTTTCTTCTTCTTCTTCTTCTCTGCCCACTCAACTTTTTCAGACTCCGAGGAAACACTCTAGACCCTCATCCACAGCATCTTCCAAGTCTTTAACGAGTTTGACTGAGGCAGATGTGGATAGGATGATGCTGAAATTTCTCAGGGCTCAGATCCAGATGGGGTTCCTGCCAGCTCCATCTTCTCTTGGATCTGTGAGTGCACCTGCTAAGCTCATTCTCGCTTCTTTTCTGATCTGACAGGTGGTTTCAGAATCCCAGGACACGAGATCCCTGAGAGGTTTGGTGTTTGATCCAAAGAAAGTACCTTCTTCAACTCCAATGGTATCCCTGACGGGTTCTGCTCTGATACCCTCGGATCAGAGCGGGGTCTCTGATTGGAGAGGTTGGTGCTGGGTCTGAGGGGTGGGGTTCAGCCCCGACTTTGTCAGATCCATCCCTTCTTCACAGAGCTTCAGTCCTGCACAGCTCAGATCCAATTCTCCTTAGGAGGCTTGGATCTGGGGGCGGCCCCGACCTTCCTTTCTCTGAGGCTTTGGCTTTGAGGGGAAGGGGGTTTCCCCTGGTCCTTCAGCATTCAATGTGGTAGAAAGGGCTTTCTCTCTTCACAGAGAACTGCCCTCTCTTATCTCGGATCCTATCCCTCTCCCACCTTTGGTTCCGAGCTCTGAGCCCATCAGACCTATTGCACAGGGACAGCCAGTTCCGGGAAGTCTCCAGACAGTTCCCTTTGAGGAATTTCCTCCATTCTGATACCTCTCCCGAACACCCCCCTGAAGGAGGTTCATCGGAATAGGACATGTAAGAGGAGGCACATAGACTCACCTGTGGAGTGTCTCACAGAAGACACTGAATTTGATAAGGGAGAAGAATCACCCAGATCGCCAGCCGATGACATCTTCTTTGGAGATATTCCTCAAATTCCTCAAATAGAAGGGTGGCTGGTCTTTCCAATCTCCTTCTCCTGAAAAATCTGTGTTTCTGGAGGCTTTTGGTTCTGCACCAGCCCTGCCCCCCACCCCCACCCCGACAGATGAAGTGATTAACTTGGTTTCCCACTGGGCTTGGAAGAAACTGGACACTGTTGAACACATCCCCAAGCACCCAAACAAATTTCTGCTGCCTCCTGCTGATAGACCTCACTGGAGCAATGGAGTCCAGGTTGATGCTATAGTTATGGCAGCAGTCACCAAGAGGGAGCTAGCTGAGAAAAGCTCCTCTGTCCATCTAGTGAACAGGGAGTCCAGAGCGATGGACAGGTTTGGAAAGCGAGTGTACACCTCAGCTACATTCATACTGAGGTCATTAAACTACTTGGCACACTTCACTTGGCTACAGAGAGATTTGACGAAGGAACTGTCAAACACTTTCTCAGCGTCCATGTCTGTAGAGGATTTCAAAATGACTTCCTTTCAACTGGTCACACTGGTGTCCATTTCTAATGGATCAATGAGGCTGATCTCCCATGCAACGGAAGGTACCTCACAAGCAGCCAGTTCAGGCATAGCCATAAGGAGACATGCTGGGATGCGACTGTGCGATTTTGTGGAGTACTTCAAGATGTCCTTTGTCACTACCCCCTTTGATGGCACTTCCTTGTTCCAGCCATCAGTTAAAGACATGCTTACCTGCAACGAACAAGAGGAAAAGACTCTGTCTCCTGTAGGAATATGTTTTCTACCCCTCAGTGTACCTTCTCTAGAAACCAACGAGGTAGTAAGAAGATGTGGTTCTGAAAATTTCAGGAACCTTTCCAGTAGTTGTATGGGGATAATTCCTCCAGAGGCAGAGGAGGAAATTTTAATGGAAGATGTCACCCTAGAGGTAGAGGGACCCCGCAGAATCAGGGCTTCAGAGATTCTTTTTCTGATAGGCCATATCAGTGCTTCTGAAGCACTGCCTTTCTGTCCAACTATGGAGGTAGTCGGGGGGGGGGGGGGTCTTTTTTTTTTTTTTGCACTTGGATGCCTGGACAGATATTACAAAAAATCCTGGGTGCTAAGAATCATATCCAGAGGCTACTATGTACCATTTTCCCTTTTTCCTCCTATCCAAAAGAGGAAACTTCTCTACATTCCACCCAGTCAGAGGGAAGATGCAGCACAAGAAATACAAAAGCTGCTACAGAAAAGAGTCATCCAGGAGGTCCCACCCGACCAGATAGGATTCGGAATTTACTCCCACTTCTTTTTAGTGCTAAAGAAAACAGGGGACCTAAAACCCATTTGGGATCTAAACAAATTGAACCAATATGTAAAGAAGACAAAGTTCCAAATGGTTATGGTTCAGTCCATCCTGCCTCTTCTGTGAAAGGACAATTGGATGTGCTCTATAGATCTCTTGGATGCATACTATCACATAAAAATAGACATGTAATCCAGGAAACATCTATGCTTTTAGCTGGGAGCCAATCCTTACCAATTCAGAGCACTGCCTTTTTGACTCACCGCAGTCACCAGGGTGTTTACCAAATGCATGGCAGTCATGGCAGCTCACTTGAGACTCAAAAGATTCAAAGTGTTTCCATATCTCGATGATTGGATCTCTTGGATGCATACTATCACATAAAAATAGACATGTGATCCAGGAAACATCTATGCTTTTGGCTGGGAGCCAATCATTACCAATTCAGAGTACTGCCTTTTTGACTCACCGCAGTCACCAGGGTGTTTACCAGATGCATGGCAGTCATGGCAGCTCACTTGAGACTCAAAGGATTCAAAGTGTTTCCATATCTCGATGATTGGTTCCTCACCGCCCCATCCAAGCATCAACTTCTACAAGCCAGGGACTACTTGTTCCAGGTTTCCGACGCTTTAAACATCTTGATAAACCATGCCATGTTGAACCTAGTCCCGGTACAGACTCTGGAATTTATAGGGACTCTGTTGGATACTACAACTCAGGTGGTGTCCTTACCTCTCCATTGCATCACATCCTTGAGACATCAGGGTTGGTATATACTGTATCACCTGTCTCCTCCAGCAAAATTAGTACTACAAGCTCTTGGGTCGATGTCAGCAGCCATACGTCTAGTCCATCTAGCATGATTCTTTATGCAAATCTTTCAGTGGACTTTGGCAGTACAGTGGTCCATGCCTTATCAGCCCCTGTCATTTCCCATTAGACTTGCATCAGTCTGCTAACATCATATTCATTGGTGGATTCAGTCCAATGACCTATTTCTGGGATGACCTTTTACCCTTCCATACCCAGTTGCCACATTGACCATGGATGCTTCCCAGCTGGAGGGGCATTTCTTGGGAAAGATGGACCAAGTCATGTGGTCCACTCTGGAGACCAAGTTGCATATCAGTGTCCTTGAGATGAGAGCAGTCCTCCTAGTGTTATAAGCATTTCAAGGCATTCTCCTTCTGGGGACTGTTGCAGTTCAAACAGACAACATGTCAGTAGTCTGTTGCATCAACAAGCAAGCAGGAGACCAATTTTATCCATTGTGCAGAGAGGCCATGAGGGTTTGGGAATTGGCAGTCACTTCAGACTGCTTTTTCATTGCAAAGCACATCCCAGGGAAAACCAACACAATAGCAGACAGGCTCAGCAGATCCATTCTGATGCCTCACAAGTGGTCGCTCAATCAATCAGTAGCAAATATGATCTTCAGCTGCTGGAGCCAGCCTTGCTGCGACCTATTTGCCTCACCCCTCAACAACAAGCGCAGTAAGTACTTCGCTCTGATCCCCCTTCCGGGGCAGTCACCGAGAGATGCTCTGATTCACGATTGGTCTCCAGGTCTGCTGTATGACTACCCTCCTCTTCTCTGATTCTTACAGAAAGCAAGCAGGCTGAAGAGCTTAGTCATCCTGATTGCCCCCTTCTGGCCTCGACAGATATTGTTCCCCTTCCTTCGGTCTCACTTGAAATATCCTCCATGGAAACTGGAACCCACTCAAGATCTCCTGTCTCATCCATCCAGAATTCAACATCCCACTCTCCATGTCCTCATACTAACCCGCATGGTTTCTCCACTTCCAGTAATAGACAGTCCAGGCTTGCTTCCCCAGTTCGTGAGATTATCTTGGCCTCCCAGAAGGCTTCTACCAAGAAAGTCTACAGAAGTAAATGGAAAAGAATTTCTATTTGGGCCTCTAACCAGAATATCAACATTTTTTCAGTGCCTTCTTCAGCCATTCTTCTCTTTCTGACAACTCTTTTTAAAGAATGAGCTAATTTTCCTACTATTAAGCTTCATTTGGCAGCGATTTCTTATTTCCATTCTGGAAACAAATCCATTTCTCTGGCTTCATCCAGATTGTGTAGAGCCTTCATGAAGAACATCTTTCTCCTCAGACCCCTAAAAAAAGGACCCCTCTCCTTCTTGGGACCTTACTGTGGTCCTTCAGGGTTTAACTCAAAAACCCTTTGAACCGGCAGACAAATGCGATATGAAGTTTCTTTCTTGCAAAATGATCTCTTAGTTGCTATCACTTCAGCAAAAGGAATTTCTGAGGTTCAGGCCCTATCAGCTAAGCCTCCTTACATTATTTTTCATAAGGACAGGGTGTCTGTACAGACCAACCCTCCTTTCTTCCTAAAGTGGTGACAGAAAGTAACATTAACCAGTCCATACAATTACTAGTCTTCTTTCCAAAATTTACAAATAAGGGAGAATACACGCTTCATCTCATTGATGTGCATAGACAGTTATGCTTTTATCTTCACAGGGCAAAACCGTTCAGAAAGTCAGATCAGCTGTTTGTATCCTTTGCCCTAACTACTTGGGTCAGGCAGTATCTAAAATTACACTAGCCAAATGGATTACTGATTGCATTGGTTTATTTTCAAAAAAGATTAGATTTGCCATGACCCCCTAGAACTCACTCCACTTGGTCTATGGCTACTTCATCTGCTTTTTTGTCAAGGACTTCCATTGATGATGTTTGTGCTGCATCCATGTGGTCCAAGGCTCATACTTTTGTCACACAGTACAAATTAAACATTGCCTCCATAAGCAGAGCTTCTTTTGATTCAACAGTCCTCCAGCATGTCCTTCTGTGAGGGTCTCCTGAGGGCTATGTAGCTGGGGATACTGTCCCATTTGTGATGAAGAACGAAAAGGACAACATCAGATTTAGAAGTTATGTACTTACCATAACTTGGCATCTGTCTTGTTCATTTTCATTCTTCCTTACCTTCCCTCCCATCCATCCCCCAGCATTGTCACTCCTAGAAGTATCTGTTAGACTGTACTGGAACCTTTCAGTTCCAGGTTTGAGCCCTAACCTTTTCTTATGTCTACATCTATCTCTATTATAAAGTGGGAGATTAGGCAGCAAACGCAATCTGAGGTGTTGGGGATAGAATAGAGCATGGGTAGAGGTAGGAGCTCGAGAGTTGGATCCATAGTCTTGTGTATGCAGCCAAGTTGGAACCAAGGATCGGATCCAATCCCTATTTGTGAGGAAGAATGAAAATGGGCAACACAGATGCCAAGTTATGGTAAGTACATAACTTCTAATTCCACCCAATCAGAGGAAAGCAGCAGCAGTAGAAATAGAAAAGCTGTTACAAAAAAAAGAGTCATTAAAGAGGTCCACCATACCAGATAGAATCCGGAACTTACTCAAGATTCTTTTTAGTGCCAAAGAAAACGGGACTGGAGAGCTATTTTAGATCTCAGTGTGCTGAAGAAGTCAGTTGAACACACTAAGTTCCAGATGGTTACTGTTCAGTCCATTCTGCCCTTTCTGGGAAAGGACGACTGGATCTGCCTGATAGATCTTCAGGATGTGTACTATCACATAAAGATGAACAAACAATCCAGAAGGTATTTACGGTTCTGGCTGGAAGCCAGTAATTTTCAATTCAGAGCACTGTGTTTTGGCTTAAACACAGCCCCCAGGGTGTTCAGCAAGTGCATGGCAGTGGTAGCAGATCACTTGAGACTGCAAGGATTCCGGGTGTTTCCGTATCTAGACAACTGGCTCATTACTGCCCCAACCAGGCATCGACTGATAGAAGCACAAGGTCATGTGCTACAAACTTGTTTACATCTCAGAATAACCATAAATTACAAGTCTCACTTAAACCAACACAGATATTCAGATTCATAGGAGCAGTGTTCAAGCACAGTATCTATGACAGCTTCTCTTCCTCTATCAGGAGTGAAAATGATAAGAATGCAGGTCAGGAAAATAATTTGCAGTAGCAGAATTTCACCCCGATTGATTCTGCAAGCCCGGGGTCAGTGTCAGAGGCAATAATTTTAGTCCCTTTAGCGAGATTCCACATGAGAATTCTACAATGGATGCTAGCAACACAGTGGTCAATACTCTATCAATCTATGTCAGTGAAGCTAAGAATAACTCAAGTATGCAAAAGATGCCTTTTCTGGTGGATGCAGTCGCAACAGGTATTGCAAGGTCGTCCTTTCAACCTCTCTCAGCCCAAGGCCATAGTGACCACGGATGCTTCCCAGATTGGAGGGGGGGCTTTCTGGGGAAAACGGTCCAAGACATTTTGTCCCCTGAAGTTGCCAAACTTGCATATCAGTGTTCAAGAGATGAGAGCAGTGCTTCTGATGTTGCAAGCATTCCAAGACTCTCTCCTTCTGGGAACAATTGCAGTCAATATGTCAGTAGTTTGGTAAATCAGTAAGCAGGGGGGAACCAGGTCTTGCCACCTATGTCAAGAAACCCTCCAATGGGCGATATCTTCCAACCACTTTCTAATAACAATGCCAGGGGAGTCCTACGTGATAACAAACAAACTGAGCAGGTCCATTTTACTGCCTCACAAGTGGTCTGTCAACAACAAAGTGACAGGTATGATTTTTAGTCAGTGGGGCCAGCCTTGCTGCAGTCTTTTTGTCTCTCCCCTAAACAACAAGTGCAAGAGCTTTTTTGTCCTTATCCCCCCATGGAGGGAATCACCAAGGGATGTTCTACTCCACGATTGGCTCCCCAGTCTTTTGTAGGCTAATCCTCCAACTCCACTAATTCCCAAATTCCTGCAGAAAGCAGCCCGGTTGAAAAGCAAATTAATCCTCATTGGACCTTACCAGCCTCAACAGATTTGGTTTCCTTTCCTTTGGCCTCATCTACCATGTTAACCTTAGATTCTAGATTCAATTCCGGACCTCCTGTCTCACCTGATGGGCATGGTTCACCCGGATATCTCAGACCTCAAGCTAATGGTGTTGTTTCTTTAATTCCTTTAATAGTCAGACAACCAGTGCTCTCTTCCTGTGTCTGTTCCTTAGTTTTGTCTTCCCATAAACCCTCTACTAGGAAACTCTACAGGAGTGAATGGAAAAGATATGTTTGTTGAGCAGAACAAAATCAGATAGACCCCTTCTCAGCTCCATTTCAATCTGTTCTGGAATTTGTTTAAAAGGGAGCTAGTTCATCAACTGTTAAAGTCCATCTTGCAGCAATATCTAACTTTTTATGCAGGATTTCAAAATTTTTCACAGGCTTCCTCTAAACTTTGCAAGGCCTTTTTGAAAGGTACTCTCCTGCTAAGATCTCCTTATAAAGACCCTATGCCACCATGTGATTTAAATTTTGTACTGCAAGCCTTAATTTATTCTCTCTTTGAGCCAGCAGCTTAATGTGATCTTAAATCCCTGACCTGGAAAACTATCTTTTTAGTTGCAATTACATCGGCTAGAAGAATTTCGGAACTTCAAACATTATATTCTAAACATCCATATTTGATTGTTCATAAGGATAGGGTCACATTACATACCAATTCTTCCTTACTTCCTAAGGTGGTGTCAGAATCCAACATCAACCAGTCCATTCATTTACCAGTATTCTTTACAAAATTTACAAATAAAAGGAAATATATGCTGCATTTATTGAATTTTCACAGACAATTATGCTTCTGCCTACACAGAGCAAAAGGATTAGGAAGACAGATCAACTATTTGTTTCTTTTCTACATACTAAATTGGGTGAATCAGTTACAAAGATAACTCTAGGTGGTTGACAGATTGCATTTCATTTATATATAACAAATTGAATCTCCCCTTACCAAAGCCATTAAAAGCTCACTCAACCAGATCTATGGCAACTTCATCTGTCTTCCAGTCTAGAGCCTATATGGACGATATATGTGCAGCTACAACCTAGACAAATGCTCATACTTTTATCACTTATTACAGAATAGTTCTGGTCTTGAGGGGAAGAGCAGATGTTGGCTCAACCTTATTCAGAAATATCCTTCCTTAGAGTCCACCCAGGATTTTAGGTAGCTGGGGAATCTGTCTCATTAGTTGAGGATTGAATGAAAATTGACAACATCAGGTAAAGAATTTATGTACTTACCATAACGTTCCATCTGTGTTGTCCATTTTAATTCTTCCTGAACTCCCCACCCACCAACCTCCTCCTTTTTTAATGGATGACGTCTGGAGGAACAAGAAGCTTCAAGGACATCAGTGTCCTTTGTACTGAACTCCAGTTATGGCATATCAGTTATCGTCTTACTCAAGCAGCAAACAAGATCTTTGAGATGTTAGGGGTTGGTGCATTATGGGTAGGGAAGGAGCTTGAGAGTTTTTTGGAGGCCATGAGCTAGTGTAATAGACAAGTCATCTGAACCCATTAGTTGAGGAAGAATAAAAGTGGGCAACACAGGTGGAACATTATGCTACATGCATAACTTTTTTTCACTGTCCACATAAGTTCCAAAAATCCAAAACAACTGAGTCAGGTGTGTATTGTTAATGTGGTAGCTCCCTCGGTTAGATGACTTTCCAAAGGATACAGTAGTGCATTTTTTGGCATTTAGTTTTAGTCTTTGATTTTAACACCAGTTATTTGTATTTGGGATAAACCTTCATGCAGGATGGCTAAGTCATTTGGGGATTCAATGACTGCTCCTTGCTTGTAGGCATCTACAAACGTAGTCAACAAGAGTGCTTTTGTATTGGCTTTTACTTCAGAAAAGCAAAACAGGAGAGATCCCAGCACAGAATTATGCGGGACTGCACGGGTAACTTGTCTGTTTGTGGAGGTAACTTCCCTATTTTTATTTCCTGCATCCTAGCTGTGAGCCAGCTGTTAATCCAGCAGGTGACATAGGTGTTTGTTCCCAGTTTATTTAGCTTTTCTACTATGCCCAAGTGGGGAATTATGTTTTTAAATTGTTGACTTATTCTGGTGGGGTTGTCATTTGAGAATCTCTGAAGTTGTGGATTGACATAAGCCTACATCCCAGGCTGAAATCGCCACCAGTTGCATTATAGATGCTAAGCTTCATTTCTTAGAAATTAAAAATGGCAGTTAAATTAATAGTGACTGTAGAGCAGAGTGTGTGATGTGTCTTTAAGAAGCATAGCAAGTGATGAACGTGTATGAATAAATAGCAGGCACATGTTGTACCTACTGCCATTTTGAAAGTACAGCCAGAAAGTAAGCATGTGAAAATTAATGTAGCTAGTTTGTATATAAGTTACCTAACTTAAAGTTAATAAGCTTCAATCGTAATGTGTTTATAGATAATAAAGCTGCTTGAACAGAACCCACAAAGACTCGTCTGTTACTATTATTATTAGATGAGTGACATGGTGTCAGAACCAGGATTGCAGAGATTGATATTTGGAGCCACAAGGTGCAGAGATAACTGTGAAGGTAAACTAGGAGAAACGAGCATGAAAAAGAGACAGAAAAGAACCAAAGGTAATGAAAACTTACACAAATAGTTTACTTTATAAAAAAAGATAAAACAGAGCATTACAAGGGCACAAACCACATTATTAAACAAGAGAAAGGCACAAAAGGTTTATTAATTAAGAGAAATGTTTAAGATTAAGATATTTGATAAAACAACTAGCAGAAAAGCAAAACGCTTATGTTTAAAGCAAAACAAATGTGTTTAAAGCTAAATGAATATGTTTAAACCAAAATGAATGTGTTTAAAGCAAAACAGGGCATGTTTAGAGTAAAATGAACACAAGAAAAGTACAATGAGCATGAAAAGAAATTAAATGAGCAAAACGAATGTAATAAGGTTAAAAAAGGGCACATTAAGTATAAATAAAGCAAGGCGACTGCATGTTTTTTGGCAAAGTGCTGTGTTTTGGCATAATTATGACTTCATATTGTATCAAGGGCATAACTAGAGTTATTCAAAGTATCTCAAAGTGTGTAAAAGTGCTTACAGTGTGTGCTTATTACTGTGCATGTATTCCGAAGAGTTTATTTGTGTGCAAAATGCAACTATTTCGTGAAGTACAGTCAAAGTACAACCATTTCAAAAAGTTTCTTATGCTGGGTGTGTCTATTGGCAAAGTACTGCCATTAGAGTGTTTCTTGCACTGCAAAGAATTATCTAGCAAAGTACCGCCATTTTCGGGAAGTTTCAGTGTACCGAGTACTGTTTATTCGCAAAGTTCAGTAACTTCGAAATGTTTCTTACTCTGAGCTTCTTCTGCCCAGTTCATTTGCGCAGTTTAGTTATTTGAAATGTTTCTTACACTGACAACAGGTGATTTCTTGCTGTACAGCAATTTCAAGAGTGCTGCAGTGCCTAAGAGACTTATTTCGCAAAGTTCAGTTTTTCAGAGGCTAGTTGTGCCATTAGGCAAAGTTACAAATACTGGCATACATTTCTGGCATATGTGTATATGTGTGTGTATTCATGCATATTTGCAAAACCCTTCACTGGTATGTGTTAATATGGCAGACGGATTTCAAAAGCCCTCACCACTTGTATATGATCAGAGTATTGCAAAGAATTGGAGAATATATGATATTTTTATACAAGCAGCTTATTCTGACAAAGATGCATGCACCAGGGCATTCATTTTACTAAACCTAGTTGGGTCAGAGACCATTGAAAGAGAATGTTCATTTGTGTTTGCACCAGCAGTATATGAGAAAGAAAGTAAAAGTTGTCATATTGTTGTACAGTCTGAATCAAGGGAAGACCCTACAGTGTATGAAGCACAAATTCAGGGAAATGTGCAATCCCCAGACAAATATTACATTAGAGAGGCATTTGTTTTACACAAGAGATCAGAAACCAGGGGAAACTTTTGCAGCTTATATTACTGACTTGAGAAACAAAGCTAAAACGTGTCGGTTTGGTGACTTAAAAGATTAGTTAATAAAGAACAGACTTGTGTGTAGTAATAGTAGTGCTGCTGTGAGAAAGATTTTGCTTTGTGACAGTGATTTAATGTTGAGTAAAGCCATTGAGATTTGTCAAATCAATGAAGTTACAGAAAGACACACAAGTATGCTTGCAAGCGACAAGAGCATGATTTCAGCAGGCTCCAGAGCAAATGTAAACAGCATGCAACACGTGGCAAATAGAAGCAAGCCTAAGCACATGGCAGCCACAGCCCCTGCTGGTTCATCAGGGAAACCATGTAGTTTTCCAGCAAGTTCTAAGAAAGGAGCATGCTCAGTGCAGTACAAGCATGAGTCAGCAAAACCCACATCCAGCTTTATTGTTAACTGTCGCAATTGTGGTGCCAGTCATGAGTCTAAAAGACACAAGTGTAAAAAATGGAACCATTTTCAAAAGTTTTGCAAATCAAGTAAGTCTCACACAGTTACAAAGAAGGGTCATTTAAAAAAGCAAATTGATCAAGTAGAATTGCAGCAGTCTACTTTCTATGTAGATGGTGTGTCGGTGGTTGGTGAAAGGGTTGATGGAGTGAATTTGATGCAAAGAACAAAGTGTTTTGTACTGTCCACATAAATGGTAAATCCACCAAGGTCAAAGTAGACACTGGTTCAAAGTGTAATGTTACATCAGCAGACACATTTGCTAAGGGTAGAACTAACAAATAACTCAGTGTGGCTAGTAGTGTGAAACTTGTTGCTTATGGGGGTGAAATTCAAACCAAAGGCTTAGCAGTGCTTTCATGTTATTGAGCTAGGAACTGTTACAGGTTGTTATTCTATGTAGTTCGAAGACCTGTGCAGTCATTATTGGGTCTCAGATGCAGTCTGAGAATGAATCTGCTTTCTTTTACCAAAGCACATATCCTAGTTCCAATTTTTCTGAAGCTATTTTCTCAGAGTATGCTGATGTTTTCGATGACAAGTTGGGGAAACTTCCAGTTGTATATTCTATGAAGTTAGACCCAGGCCAGAGGTCAGTTCATTAGTCAGACCCACAAGAAAAGTTCCAGTTGCTATGCAAGATAAAATCAAAGCTCAGTTGGATAAAATGGTGCAGCAAGGTGTGACCTGTCCAGTTACAGAACCAACTGAATGAATGTTGTCCATGGTCGCAGCCCACAAAAAAGGCTCAGACGAAATCTGAATATGTGTTGACCCAAGAGATTTGAACAAAGCATTAAAGAGACTGCATCATCCAGTGTGTACAGTTGAAGAGGTCGCAGCCCTAATACCGAATGCCTGTTTTTTTTTTGTCTTGGATGCAAAAAGTTCATTTTGGCAAAGTGATGCTTGATAGCAAATCCTAATCACTGACCACTTTTGGTACCCCGTTTGGCAGATACAGATTCCTGAGGATGCCATTTGGAATAAATTCTGCAAGTGAAGTCTTCCAGCAAGCAATGGAGCAAATTTTTTCAGGTTATCCTTGTGCTGTAATAGTAGATGATTTATTGGTTGGAGGCAGTGGTGAAACAGAGCATGACAGAATCTTTAAAAGAGTTCTAGACAGAGCATGTGAAGAGAATGTAAAGCTCAATCCTCTAAAGTGCAAATTCAGGGTACCAGAAGTTACTTATGTAGGTCATTTATTTACCAGCACTGGCTTAAGACCAGACCCATCTAAGCAAGCAACTATTCTTCAGATGTCAATGCCAGATAATATTCAAGCTCTACAGTGTTTCCTTGGCATGGTCAACTAGTTAGGTAAGTTTATACCAGACCTCAGTGAGTTGACAGCACCTTTAAGAGAGCTAACGTGCAAAAATGTTACATTGTCTTGGTTGTAACAGCACCAGAAGGCATTTGAAGATCTTATGCAGAAAATTGCCACCCCATCTACATTAAGATACTATGATGTCAATAAACCAGTCACTCTTTCCTGTGATGCTTCAAAAGTTGGTCTTGGCGCAGTTATTCTTTAGTAAGGCAGACCAGTAGCCTATGCACCTAGAACACTTACCCAAACTGAAATGCAGTATGCTGAAATTGAGAAAGAACTTTTGGCAATAGTATTTGCATGTTCAAAGTTTCATGATTGTATCTGTGGTCAAGCTATTCAGATTGAAACTGATCACCAACCTCTGGTTACTATTCTAAAGAAACCTATGCATTCAGCTTCAGCGAGATTACAAAGATTGATGCTCAAATTGCAAAAGTACAACTTCAAAATGGTCTATACAAAAGGCAAACTTTTTTATCTGGCTGATGCCTTATCCAGATCGCCCAGTGATGCAGAGAATTTTGACTTTGACATAATGGCAGTGCGTAATTTTTCTACCACAAAACGTGATGAGCTGAGCGATCATACAAAGACTGATCCAATTTTGCGAAAGCTCAGTCACAACATTAATGTTGGGTGGCCGTCAAAGCAGTCTAGTCTACCACCTGAAGTGCAAACCTATTTCCCTTACAGAGATGAGATGTTGATGGAAGATGGCATTATTTTCAAAGGTCCTAAAATTGTAGTTCCTGCTTCCTTACAACATGACTATGTCCAGATTTTGCATTGTGGTCACTCAGGTTCCGAATCTACCAAAAGAAGGGTGAGAGAACTAGTATTTTGGCCTTCACTAGTGAAAGACATTGATAAAGTACTTTCTTCTTGTTCAGTGTGCAATAGTACTAAACCGCATTAGCAAAGAGAACTACTTCAGCTAAGTCAAGTTCCTGAACTACCTTGGTCAACAGTAGCCACTGACATATTCGAGTGGAACAATCAGCATTACTTAGTATTGGTAGACTTTTATTCAAACTGGTTTGAGATTGATTTACTACCTAATCTAACATCCACTACTACTATTACTAAATTGAAATGTAATTTCTCAGTCCATGGCAGTCCACACACAGTTATTTCTGACAAAGGTACTCAATTTACTAGTCAGTTATTTCAGTAATTTGCAAGAGAATGGGACTTTGTACATGTTACTAGTAGTCCAGAATATCCACAGTAAAATGGAGTAGCCAAATGTGCAGTGCAGAGTGCTAAGCAAGTACTTGAAAGGTCAAAGTGTGATAATACCGATATCTTTTTGAATTTACTTAATCTCAGAAACATACCCTGTGACAATATACTTGGCTCACCTACTCAGAGACTTCTGTCCAGGCAAACCAGAACAACATTGCCTATTAGTTCCAGTTTACTGAGGTGTAAAGCTAAAAACAACAGAACTATCACAGCCCAATTATTCAAGAAGCATTCTGTCCAGAAGTCCAGTTATGATAAATCGAGCAGATTTATTCGTCCATTGAAAGAAGGAGAGACAGTGGGGATACAAACAGGGAAAGGTTTCAACCGGATTGGTCAAGTAACAGGTATATGTACAGAGCCGAGATCTTACTTTGTAGAATCTGAGGGTGTGGAGTACAGGAGACATTGCAGACATCTCCGTCCTGTACCAGAATCGTTATCGCAGCATTGTTCTGTGATACAGACTCTAGATCTCAGAGTAATCCAGACAATATTCCTGTTTCAGAACGTGTCTTACCTTCTAATTGCATTCCTGATGATGTTCCCGATATTCCTATGGTTGAACATTCAGCAGAGACAGTTCCAGTTGCTACGCCTAATTCTCAGTTTTATGTCACATGATTTGGTTGCATGCCCAGACCTGGTGTGAAATACAAAGTGACTTGGCCATAACTGTATATACGTATATAGTTCTGTATAAATGCAAGACAAAAAGGCTATTTGTATTATTTGCATGACAACTGATATTCTCAGCATCGCATGATCTATTTCTGAAAGAGGGAGGATGTAGAGCAGAGTGTGTGATGTGTCTTTAAGAAGTATGCCAAGTGATGAACATGCATGTATAAATAGCAGGCACGTGCTGTACTCAGTGCCATTTTGAAAGTGCAGCCAGAGAGTAAGCATGTGAGAATGAATGTAGCTTGTTTGTATATTAGTTACCGAAGTTAAAGTTAATAAGCTTCAATCGTAATATGTTTGTACATAATAAAGTTGCTTGAACAGAACCCACAAAGTCTTGCCTATTACTTCCGACATAGCAAATCAAAACCAAGAAAATCTAAAGGTATTACTGCTCAATACTAGGAGTCTAAGCAAAACTCCACTCCCTAGAAGCTCTTTTTACCCTAGAGAATACTGGCATATGTGTGGTCACTGAGACATGGTTTAAAGCCACGGAGAGCACACAAACAGTGCAGGGTTATAATGCATCTGAAGTAGTTTACCTCACTTGGTCTTCAACCTTTGGGTTATGGATCCATATCGGATCCGAGCTGGCAATATTTGCTAGCATCAGCTCTGAGCTCCAAACTCCTCCCTTCACCCATAATACATCTCCACTGCCTTCCATCCCCAGATCTCGTTTGCCGCAAATTGCTTTAGCATCGTGTCTTCTGAGCTCCAATTAGCAGTGGGTTTAAAACCTTTTGTGAGTAGATAATTTTTCTAAATTTCTCTCAGTTAGTATTAGTATAGGTCCCCTTTCTCCTCCCCTCACTTGGTATGTCAAGTATTAGTGTTTTTTAGGTTAGTTAGTTTGTTCTGTGGTATAGGTAGTAGCTTCCCCTCCCCCTCAGTGTTTTCTGTAGACGAGTGTGGTGAGTATGTATGTGTTTGTTATTTAGAAAGAATTTGCCTGTCTTTTTTCTAAGGCTATCTTTCTAATATTTAGGATGGCTGAAAATCTTGTTTTCAAGAGCTGCACAGAGTGTGGCCATAAGCTATTCCCAGCAGATGGCCACACTCTGTGTGTTTTGTGGTTGGGTGTGGCCCACCTGAGTGTGGATTGTAGTATTTCTGCGGACTTCAACCCCCGCGCCCTAAAGGATATGAAGGCCAAGTTGGCCCTCAAAGGTCTTCTGACTCTCTTTCCTCATCTCTGGCTTCGATCCTGCACCAGAAGGGAGGTTGGTCTGCCCACAAACCTACTTCTGAGTCTGTGTTTCTGGAGGCTTTCGGCACGGGCCCATCTACTTCCTGGGTGTCTACTCCCACGGATCATTTGGTGGATTTGGTCACCTCGCAGGCATGGAAGGAACCGAACACCATGGAACCTATCCCAAAGCGACCTGATAAAATCCTAAGCCCCCCCATAGATAGGCCATCTTGGAATAAGGGCTCGCCCCTTGATGCCATGGTGGTAGCAGCAGCCACTAAGAAGAACTTTCCCAGGAGAGTTCTTCGGTCCACCCTCCTGACCGGGAGTCACTGATGATGGACCGCCTAGGGAAGCGGGTGTACATTTCAGCTACCTTTACAATTAGGGCACTGAATTACTTGACCCATGTCACCAGACTCCAATGCAGCTTAGTAAAGGAGCTGGAGGAGTCTCCCCCCAAGTCCATGTCGCAGGAGGACAAGGCTTCATTCTCCGCGAGGATGGCGACTTTAAAAGCAGTATCTAACATGCCCATGTGACTCCTCTCCCATGCTACGGAAGGAGCAGCTAGGGCAGCTGGGTCCAGCATGTCCATGAGGCATAATGCCTGACTCAGGTTATGTCAGTTTTCCGAACCTTTCAAGGCGTCATTTGCCAATGTCCCTTATGATGGTTCTACAATCTTCGGTAAGACCATCAAGGAGACATTAGTCCAGAGTGAGAAGGACGGGAAGGCACTGTCTGCCATCGAGATCCACTTCTCTAACCCTCGAAGGTCCTTTTCCCAGAACCAGAGAGGGCAAAAGAAGATGTGATTCCAGAAGTCACAGTATTCCTGGGACACTCAGAGCTCTTTCTTCTCCAGAGGCAGAGGGGGACAGAATGGACGCTGGCTCAGAGTCAGAGGGGGTCTGCGGAACTTCGGGTCTCAAGAACCTTTCTCGGACAAACCCGGGCAGCAACCCTGAGGGGTTGCCTGAGTGCTCTAATCTGGAGGCAGTCAGGGGAAGATTGTTCTTGCACCCAGCGGCATGGGAATCCATAACAATGGACCGCTGGGTGCTTCAAATCATATCCAGAGACACCTCTCTGACATACCACCCATGCAAAGGGAGGCAGAAGCACAGGAAATTTCCAAACTGCTGGAAAAATGAGCCATCGAAACCGTCCCCCCAGATCAGTCTGGATTGGGTGTCTATCCAGGTTCTTTTTGGTGCCAAAGAAAACAGAGGACTTAAGGCCCACTCTGGACCTCTGTATCCTGAACCTGTCAGTTGCCAAAGAGAAGTTTTGGACAGTCACGTGACAGTACCTGCAAGAGAGAGACTGGATGTGCTCGTTAGACCTCCAGGATGCTTACTATCACATAAAAATGCACAGAAGCGCCAGGAGGTTCCTCTGCTTCTGGCTAGGAGTCAATCATTGCCAATTTTGAGCCCTATCCTTTGAACTCACCACAGCCCCTAGGGTGTTTACCAAAGTGATGGCAGTTGTAGCGGCTCAACAGAGGCTTTAGGGGATTCAGGTCTGTCTGTACCTGGACAATTGGCTCCTCACTGCTCCCACCAGGCGTCTACTTTCCCAAACCAGGGATTATTTCTTGACACTTGCCCTGATTTTTGGGGATCACAGTCAACACATCCAAATCTCTCCTAGATCCTGTACAGGTGATAGACTACATTGGTGCCAGGATAGGTACTCTTCAGTGCAAAATATTCCTGACCTCGAAGAGAGTTCAGAACCTGAAGATGCATGTCTCTCTGATCTACCGTTCTCATCTTTCAACAGCGGAATTGATGTTGAGGTCCTTAGGCTCGATGGTGGCGACCATAACTCTTCTACCGTGTGCTCAGTTACACATGAGGATTCTACAGTGGACTCTAGCTGTACAATGGTCCCTGTTGGAACTGCCATTGACATATCCAATTCTACTCAGTTGAGTCTGTCGGTCGTCCCTCATAAGGTGGATGAGCTGTCTAGACATTTTGGGGGGACAACCCTTTGTTCCAGCCCTGGCCCAAACCACAGTGACCATGGATGCCTCCCAAATCGGATGGGGGGGCATTGTTCAGGCAGGACAGTCCAAGGCCTGTGGTCCCCCATAGAGACCAGCTTGCATATAAATGTCCTAGAGATGAAGGCGAGCCTTCTAGTGTTGCAGACCCTTTATGCCTTTCTTCCTCTGGGGACGATTGCTATTCGATCAGACAACATGTCAGTGGTCTGGTATATCAGCAAACAAGGAGGGACCAGATCTTACCCCTTTTTGTCACAAGGCCATGAGAGTGTGGGAATGGGCGATCTCCACTGGTCACTTTCTTATCGCAACGCACATTCTGGGACAATCCAACATCCTAGCGGACAGGCTAAGTCGGACCATTCTGATGCCTTACGAGTGGTCTCTGAATCTGTCAGTAGCAGAACAGATCTTCAGCGAGTGGAGTCAACCTTGCTGCACTCTCTTCGCATCTTCTTCCAACGTGAAGTGCAGCAAGTTTTTCACTCTGAACCCCTTGCCGGGGGAGTCCCCCAGAGATGCTCTAGTTCATGCTTGGCCTTCTGTATGCTTACCCGCCAGTACCTCTCATTCCGAGGTTACTACAAAAAGTTCGTCGACTGGGGAGCAAAGTGTTCCTTATTGCCCCATTCTGGCCTCGCCAGGTATGGTTTCCCTTCCTTTGGTCTCACCTTCTGGCTCCACCTTGGATCCTAGATCCCATTCAGGATTTAATTTCACACCCTTTGGGGGTGGCTCATCCGAGTCTGGACAGCCTGAAGCTCACAGCTTGGCTACTGCAGTTCCCGTGATTGCTAGGACTCCCGGACTATACTCCTCATTTAGATCTGTTTTGGTAGCTGCTCATAAGTCTTCGTCCAGGAAGGTTTGTCGTAGCAAGTGGAAACGTTTTTCTTTCTGGGTCTCTCAAAGGAGTTTAGACCCTTTCATGGCTCCTATTTCTGCCATTCTTGATTTTCTAGCTGATATTTTTCAACATGGAGCTAGTTCTTCTACTGTCAAAGTTCAATTGGCTGCCTTTTCTCATTTTCATGTGGGAGAGAAGTCTGCCTCCTTAGCCTCTTCCAGACTGTGTAAAGCCTTTATCAAAGGCACCTTTTTTGTTACGCCCCCCGGTCAAAGATCCTGTTCCCCCGTGGGACCTTACTATGGTTATTCAAGCTTTGGTCGCTCAGCCTTTTGAGCCTGCCACAACTGCAGATCTGAAATTTTTATCTTGGAAAACAGCTTTTCTGGTGGCTGTTACCTCTGCAAGAAGGGTTTCAGAATTACAGGCCTTGTCCATCAAACTTCTGTACATGATTTTTCATAAAGATAGGGTTTCCCTTCGAACCAATCCATCCTTTCTTCCTAAGGTGGTATCACCAGTCAGTATCAATCAGACTATCAATTTGCCTGTGTTTTTTCCTAATTTTACGAACAAGATGGAATACAAACTCCACATGTTGGATGTTCATACACAGTTACTATTCTAATTACACAGGACAAAAAAATTCCCTAAATTTGATCAATTGTTTGTATCCTTCTGTAAACCCTTTTTGGGGAAACCTATCTCCAAGGTCACCATAGCTAGATGGATTTCTTCATGCATCCCGCAGGTCTATAAGGACAGAGGCATGTCTCCTCCAGGTCAGGTGAAAGCTCATTCCACTAGGTCCATGGCTACATCTGTGGCCTTTTGGTCGAGTGTCTTTGGATGATATTTGTTTTGCAGCTACTTGATCCTCATCTCATACGTTTATTTCTCATTACAAATTGGATTTGACTTCCAGAAGAAGAAGAGCATCCTTTGGTTCCATGGTGCTCCAGAATATCCTTCTATGTGCGCCTCCCAGGAGTTTAGTAGCTGGGGACTCTGTCCCACAGGTTGAAGACCAAATGAAGTAAACTACTTCAGATAAAGAAGTTATGCACTCACCATAATGTTCCGACTGAGTAGTTGTACTTCATTTGTCTTCAGCCGTCCCTCCCTCCTTCCCCCTGACCTTGGCGCATGATCAGCCTATGGGCTGCAGTATAGGTCACAAGTAAATCTTTCAGGTTGGGTTCTCATTATAAGTTCAGCAAACTTGATCTGGGGATGGAAGGCAGTGGAGGTGTATTATGGTTAATGGGAGGAGTTTGGAGCCCAGCGCTGATGCTAGCAAAAGTTGCCAGCTTGGATCCGATACGGATCCGTAACCCACAGGATGAAGACAAATGAAGTACAACTATTCAGATGGAACATTATGGTGAGTACATAACTTATTTTTTCCACACATTTAGGCAAGCTACTTCACAGGCAGGGACTAAAGGTGGACGTGTCTCTATTTACATCAAAAATAAATATACTTTAAAGCTGCTCAGACAGGACAATGCACTTGAGCTACTCCATGTTCAAATAACCATAGGCAAAATTCAATACCACTTCCTTGCAAGCTATAGGTCTCCCTCTATAACCCAGGAAATCCATACCATGTATTTAAACTTATTAGAAATACTAACCATCCAATCCAATACCATATTAATGGGTGACTTTAATTACCCCACTATTAACTGAGAATCATATACTTCACCAAATGTACATGTACAGAGATTCCTGGAATTTGTAAACACTAACTCCCTGGACCCATTTATTCAATACACCAACCTTGCAATCATACTGGATCTGGTCCTCACTAATATGGGAGAGTGCTGCACACACCCCACTGTAATGCCTTCCCTGGTAAGGTCAGACCACAAAACGGTCTCCTTTGAAGTAAATAATAAAACCTGGGCCTGCAGCTAAACCTGGAATATTCAGGAACTATTCTAAGGCTAACCTCCTGCTATTAAGTGAGAACCTGGCAAAATTTCAGTCTCTCATAAACTTTGAGAACACTGCTGCCTATGCTGAACTGTTCACAGAAACTCTGTACAAGCATGTTAACAGCTGCATAGAGGCAGCTGTATCCACCAGGAAGAAGTACATAACTAACTCAAAAAAACAAGCCACCCTGGTGGAATCTCAAAAC
This sequence comes from Protopterus annectens, assembly GCF_019279795.1. Lineage (NCBI taxonomy): Eukaryota > Metazoa > Chordata > Ceratodontiformes > Protopteridae > Protopterus > Protopterus annectens. The sequence continues at coordinate 32,973,612 of NC_056728.1, read as the reverse complement.
CAGTATGCTGTATAACAGGAGGAAGAAAGTCATGGCAAAAATTAGGAGGTGCAGCACCCAGCATGATAAAAGCACTCTCATCAAACTAAACAAACAACTCAGGGGACAAATAAAGTCTACTAAAACCAAATTTGAAGTAAATTTGGCCTCCCAGGCCAAGGACAGTCACAATGCATTTTTAGCTATGTCCGCAACCACAAATGCAATACTCAATTGTGTGCAGAGCTCATTGTAAATGGAGCCACCAGTACTGAGCGAGAAGATAGAGCTAACCTCCTGGCTAATAAATTCAGCTCCAACTTTACCCTTCTCTCCCCCTCAAGCTTCCCTCAGGAAATATCATGAAATATAGCTCCCCCTACTATCACTAGGGAACAGGTCCTTAATGCTGTCTCTAAGACTAAGAACACTGCATCAATGAGCCCAGACAATATCCCAGGATGCCTTCTAAATAACATGAAACATGATCTATCAGGGCCTCTGGATTACTGTTTAACTGTAGCCACCAAACAGGCTTCATGCCTCATGAATGTAGAAAGGCAACAGTCATCTCTCTGCACAAAGGTGGGCCATCTACAGACCCTGGAAACTAGAGACCCATAAGTCTCACCAGTCTTATATGTAAAGCCATTGAAAGAAGTATCATGGAGATGATCAATAGAGATATAGTAAACCTCCAGACACTGGACCCGGCCCAGTTTGGTTTCATCAAGGGCAGATCATACCTACTCAACTTGATGGGGTTCTTTGAGAGGGTCATCAAAGCAAAAGATGAGGGCAAAATCATTCACACTGCCTACCTTGACCTGGCCAAGTTTTTTGACATGATACTGCACTCTGGTATTATTGACATCAAGCAATTAGGTACAAACCTGTATGTCACCCTGTGAATAGCCAACTAGCTCACAGACAGGACTCAGGAAGTTAGAATTGGGGAGTCCACTCTACAAAGAGGCCAGTCACAAGTTGAGTCCCTCAGGGATCAGTCCTTGGACTGTTCCTTTTTGGCATTTACTTCTCAAAGGTCAAGGCCAATGCCAGTGGTCTCTGACTGACTAAATTTGCCAACGATTGCATATTAGGAGCTCTCATTGAATCTCACACTGACACAAATGTTCTGCAGGAGGGGTTGACACAGACAAACAACTGGTGTCAGAACCATGGACTAAAACTAAATGCCAAGAAATGCATAGTAGTATCCTTTGAGAAGTCATCCATCCTTGGTAACTATCATATTGACAATACACCCCTTAGAGTTGACCCAGTAGTCAGGGACTTAGGGACACACATAGATACTAATCTAGCCTCTCACCATCATGTATCAGCAGTGGTGAGAAAATCATTTTATGTTGTGCAACTTATAAACAAAGGTATGGCATCTAAATCCAAAGAAGTTATTGTTCTACTGTATTTGGCATTCATCAGACCTATCTTTGAGTACAATTCCCCCTTTGGTATGTACCTAACCAGGCATATCCAGCAATTGGAACGTCCACACAGGTTCCTCACTAAAAGAATACAGGGTATAAGTAAAATGTATTGTGCAGACCGCCTCAAGGCCCTATCACTGTATTCTGTCTCCTACAAGCTTTTGAAGGGGAGATCTATGCCTGGCATACAGGGCATTGTCAGATCTCACTCTGATGGACCTCCTGCATATCCACAAAACAAACAGCAGCAGAATTACCCGTTCTAAAGACTTAAACCTTGCCTGTAATATAAACAGGGTCTGCTGGAGGGAGAGGTATGTATCCCAGAGACTACCACGTCCATGGAACAGGCTCCCTAGTAAACACCTATGAACGAGCAACAGTAACTTGCACTTAAAGTTAAGGACTACACATGACTCCTTAAACAGTGACATCATGGATTCTTAATACATGCTTTTGCTGTCATCCCAATCCTCTTCTTTAGCTGTCCTTAAAGCCCAGCAATACTAAGTCATCAGAAGATCAAACTATTGTATTCTACAATATTTACTATAAAGATAGCTAGGAATACATTTGAAAATAGTTGCAATATGGCACTTTCGATCCATGTCATTGATCACTACTGACCCTCTCTATGATGTTAATATACACTTGAAACTTCAGATGCTACAGGTGTCTGTGTGTGAGAACTGCAGAAGCAACCAACTGTTGACAGACCTATAAACAGCATTATCTAAAGAGGAGTTTAGCAAGCCTTAGAGTTCTTTGTAGATTAATGTATTAAAGTCAAGTAAAATTAGTAAGAAAGGTGACTTCAAGGGTGAGCTTGTCAAAAAGTAGTTTCCTACTGAAAATACTTTACATATATAATCCAGTATGTTTCAGAAATGGATTTGTTACTTGCCAATAAGACCTCCTCAAAGGTCACACACTAGAAGGAAAGAAGGAACTCTGTGTGACCTTACTACATTTATTCTGTGAGTATTGTCCTGAGTAGTGACTATCAATATCTGCAGCTGTTGATGACAGTGTAAATGCATCTGTTACCAAATCAGTTGTTATGGCACATGCAGAGTATGGCAATGGTAGAAAGTCAGCAATAACATTGTTTCTTACTAATTTGTTTTTAAATGGTACTGCATAGGCAAAATGCCATTAGCATATTGATGTTCTTTGTATCATGCTACTAACTATGGAGTCCAGATGAGCACTTTTGATCCAGTTCCATACAACCCCAAGGCATCATATGGCTCCAGTAGTTGCTTTCCTTACATTTATTTATAGATTACTTACTTCAGTCTTCAGAATTTCTTCTTCTTAACATTGAATAGCACTTCTGAATATATGTGAAAAATAAAACTGGTGACTGTATGAACTAATTTTGGCAGTAAGAATACACAAAAATTGCCATTTCTAACACCCTTTAGATATCACCGAGAATGAAGCATTCATATCTGAAATTAAAGAAGTTAATGTGAAGAAATATCAGACCAGTTTCATTATTCAGTCGAACACCAGTAGAAACAAATGTGCCATCATTTGTATTATGTAGTATTGACCTAGATCCTCTCAAATTAATTATCAATCCACATAAACTCAGTTAAGAACTAGTTATTCCTCAGGCTCAGACTGTGCTAAACATCAGAATTTGCCAAAAACTCATAATTTTGTATCACATAAAAATCAAAGTACAATTTAAGTGGTTTTACCCAGAGTTTCTAATGCACATTTTATGTTAGTTCATGTTTCTTATAGATGGAAAGCAGGTTAGATAGTGGCTACCATCTTCATTGTCCCTTCAGTCTTCCTCTCACAGCTGCTACAGTAAAGGTTGTATCCTGCTCTGTGTAAAGACTGTGATACATAGGCTCAAGATTTCCTAGCTGTTAGAACTGGAACCTTTAACTATACTAAACTGTAAGATTTAATCTGATGTTGTTAATCTTCTTCCCATTTCACTGATGGGTTCAGTTCTGAGCTCTTGGGACCGAGTCGGCCAAATTCCAAGCTCGCGTACACCAAAAACTCTTGAGCTAAGGTGCTACCCACAATGCCCTTCTCCCATTTACCTCAGATCTTGTTTGCCGTGCAGCCATATAGCAACGTTTCACCGAGCTCGCCAGTTAAGTGTCATATTTTTGCTAATTTTTGTGTATTTTGAATCCTTTTTCTAATCTAACTCTTTTTTTCTACCCTTTCTGTGTCGGAGGTCAAAACCCCTCCAGTGAAGGACAGAAAATGTCCACATTCCGATCCCTCTTCACCGGCTGGTGATAAGGGCAAGTCCCACAAACACAAGGCCCACAAATCTTCTATGGACACAAGATTGCTTCCTCGTCTCCAATTATAACAGTTGCTTCTGTTCCGAGCTCAGCTCCACTTGCTTCTATAGACATTACGAAAACTTTGACATTGGCTCCACCTTCAGCACCAACTTCTACAGCACCATTCATAACTACAGTGATGACTACGGCTCTGACGTTGCTGTCTTCGATATTATCGGCACTGACTTCACCTTTTACTGCACCGAAGGTGGTTTTGACTATCCCTTTGGAACCAGTTATAACCTCGACTCCAAGTTCCATCCTCGGCACCGAGTCCATTCTCGATGCCGTTAATTCCTCTACTACCTGTTTCGAAGTTAGAATCTTTGGTGCTGACAATTCAAACACCATGGACCCAGTTCTCCCCCTCATTGGACCCATTCTTAGGCCAGACTTATAGCCCTTTTCTGGACTGGCCTGACTCTCCTTCAGGAGTGTCTGTAAGCTCCACCAGGAGTCTGTCTGAATTCGATGTGGTGCACCTGCTGGACCAGCTGTTGACAGCCAGAGGGATAACAAACATTCCTAAGACTCATCCCACTTCGGGGTTTAGGTCTACTGCTCCCAGAACTCCCACTTATACTCCTCCCTCAGATCCATCGGTTCCGAGGCCAATAGCTTCGACGTCCTTGGTGGGAACCCATTCCTCAGTGCCGACAGTGACCCTTACTGAGGCTTCGAGGCCTCCCCTTTGGGTTTCAGTTCCATCGGAACTGTCTCTTCCTCAGTCTCATGGTTGGGGGGTGGTGGTACCCTTTGTTCTGAGCACAGTTCCAAGTTTTTTATCGGTTCCTTCCTCAGATCCGAGGGCAACGCCGGCCTCAGTCTTGCTTGAGGCTCCATCCCCGGGAGCGGGTCTGACGGAACGTGATGTGACCCCAGTTCCGAGATTGTCCTCCTCAATTCCGGGCTTCCATTCCTCTTTGGGTGGGCCTGCTTTCCGGGTGATGGAGAGGGTGCTTGCTTCTGGATACACTTCCCCTATGTAGGATCTTCCCCCTGCTCCCTCTGAGCTACAGCTACCATGGGCTACCTCCCCAGGACACCAAGAGCACAAGCCTCAGGAAACCCCAGTTCAGGGTATTCTTTCTTCCGAGTCTTCTTCAGACATCCCCACTGAAGAAACCCTTCGGAAGAAGGCGTGTAAGAGGAAACACCTTGACTCTTCGGAGGAGTCTCTCACAGAGGATATGGACAACGATGATGGAGAAGGGTCCCCACAGTCACCCCCTGATGATGTCTCCTTTGGAGACATCCTGGAAGTATTGAAACAGAGGGGTGGCTGGAAGCCCTCTAACCCTTCCTCGGAGGAGTCTGTCTTCCTGCAGGCTTTCCACTCTCGACCTTCTACATCTTGGGTGACCCCACCTGCTGATGTTAGTCCAGCTCGTCGTGCAGCGTGCGTGGAAGAACCCTGATTCCATTGAGGTCATTCCCCGTAGACCAGACAAGATTCTTTCCCCACCAGAGGAGCATCCCCACTGGTCTAGAGGCTTGAGAATAGACGCTATGGTGGCATCAGCGGCCACTAAAAAGGACTTTGCGGAGGAAAGTCCTACTGTTCACCCACCCAACAGAGAGTCTCAGGCTGTGGACAGACTAGGGAAGCGAGTCTTTGCTGCAGCGACCTTTGCAGTCAGGTCTCTGAACTACTTGGGACATTTCACGAGGCTCCAAAGGGATCTGATTTCTGAACTTTCTGGAGCCCTCATTGGTCAAGTTTCTGACGGGGCATGAGACAAGGTTGCCTCTCAACTTGCCACCCTTGAGTCTATCTCCAACTCATCCATGAGGTTGCTCTCCCACGCAACTGAAGAGGCAGCTAGAGCTGCGGGTGCAGGCATAGTCATGAGTGCCTGGATGCGCATCTGTGACCTCACGGACTCCTTCAAGTCCTCCTTTTTGAATGCCCCTATTGAACCATCTTCCTTGTTTGGTTCGAAAGTAAAGGACACATTGGCCAGGTGCAAGCAGGATGGAAAGACCTTGTCTGCCGTTGGCCAACTTTCTATTTCCAGGAACCAGAGGAGTGGGAAAATATGGCACAAAAAGTTCCAAGGTCCTTTCCACAACGCACGCGGTGAGGATTCCCCCGGAGGCAGAGGGGGTTCCAGTGGTGGAAGACACCCTTTTAGGGGCAGGGGGAGTCCCCGAAATCAAGACTCCAGGGATTCTTTCTCCGGGCGGTCTTATCAGCGCTCCTGAAGCGTTGCCTGATTGCTTTTCTCTGGAAGTAGTCGGGGCTTGTTTTCTTCTGCACCAAACTGCCAGGCATGCTATTACAAAAGATCACTGGGTGCAGAGAATCATCTCCAGAGGCTATTACATTCCTCTAACATCACTTCCAAAGCTTTCAAAACACCTTTCCAATGTTTCACCCAGTCAAAGGGAAGAAGTGGCTATAGAGATAAAAAAGCTGTGTCAAAAAAGAGTCATCCAACCAGTCCCCCCAGACCAATGCGGATCAGGTTTTTACTCAAGATTCTTTTTGGTACCAAAAAAGACTGTGGACTGGAGACCAATTTTGGATCTCAGCCATCTAAACAAGTCAGTGGTTCAAACCAAATTCCACATGGTCACTGTTCAATCCATTGTCCCCTTTTTACAGGAGGATGTTTGGATGTGCTCGATAGACCTCAGGGGACGTGTATTATCACATCAAAATGGACAAATGCTCCAGGAGTCTCCTCCGCTTCCCACTAGGAGCCAGTCATTACCAGTTCAGAGTCCTGCCATTCGGTCTCTCGACGGCCCCCAGAGTGTTCACGAAATGTCTAGCAGTGGTGACAGCTCATCTGAGACTTCAGGGATTCCAGGTGTTTCCATTTCTAGACGACTGGCTCCTCTCCGCTCCCACCAAGCGTTTCCTGATTATAGCTCTCCGTTACACGCTCTCACTAGTGAAGTCTCTAGGCATCACAATCCATTGGGAGAAATCCAATCTACAACCTACCCAACAACTGGAATTTATAGGGGTAGTTTTCAATACTCAAACATGCCTGGTATCTCTACCAGCTCACAGGCTTCAGAGATTAAGATTACAAGTACAAGTGATACTCTGTCGAAGAAAAGTGTCAGCAAGGGAAGTTCTCCAGGCTCTGGGGTCTATGGTTGCGGCCATTTCAGTTGTTACTCTAACAAGATTACACATGAGACTGTTGCAATGGCTACTGTTGTCTCAGTGGTTGGCAAACATTTACCCCCTAAACGCACAGACCCTCATTACCAGCTCTTGCAAACAAAATCTTCTCTAGGGTGGTTGAGGCCAGACAAAAAGCTTTGGTGTTGTCCCTTCCAGATTCCTCAACCAATACCACGGTGACCACGGATGGTTCCCTGATAGTGTGGGGGCCCATTTTCAGGGAAAGACAGTCCAAGGCACGTGGTCCAACTTAGAGGCCAACTTGCATATCAATGTTCTGGAGTTGAGAGCGGTGCTGTTAGCTTTGCAGGCATTACATCCACTCCTTCCATCGGGAAGGATTGCGATTCATTCAGACAATATGTCAGTAGTCTGGTACATAAACAAACAAGGAGGAACCAAATCCTACCCTCTGTATCGAGAGGCCATGAGAATTTGCCACTGGGTGATATTTTTAAACTGCTTTCTTATAGCAACGCATATCCCGGGGAGCTCCAACGTGATTGTGGACAGGCTGAGCAGATGCATTCTCCTTCCACATGAGTGGTCTCTCAGTCCAAACGTGACAGCAGAAATTTTCAGCCGGTGGGGTCACCCTTGCTGTGATCTCTTCGCTTCCCCCTCAAATAACAAATGCAGCAGCTTCTTTGCCCTTTTTCCCCCAGAGGTGAAGTCCCAGAGAGACACTGACTCACGATTGGCTGGCAGATCTCTTCTATGCTTATCCTCCAATCCCCTTGATACTCCTATTTTTGAAGAAAGCAATTTGGTTGAGATGAAAGATGATCATCATTGCCCCATTCTGGCCTCGTCAAGTGTGGTTCCCCTTCCTCTGGCCTCACCTCTTGCAACTTCCATGGATCCTGGACGCTCGTCCGGACTTAATCTCGCATCCTCAAGGGTTGAGTCTCCAGAATCTGTCCTCTTTCAAGCTGACACCTTGGTTTCTCCACTTCCATTAGTCGCCAGGCAGGATATCCTCTCCTCACCTGTTCGCAATATTATTGTGGCCTCCCATAAGCCATCCACCAGAAAACTCTACAGAGACAAGTGGAAAAGATTCACTCTCTGTTCTAAGGAACAGATGGTAGACCCCCTCTCAGCTCCTGTATCTGTTGTACTTCAATACTTTTCTGAGTTTTTTGAGAATGAAACATCAGCTTCTACCATCCGAGTCCACTTAGCAGCTGTTTCCAATTTTCATAACCGTCTAGATGGTGTTCCACTTATCTCTACCCGCATATGCAAGATCTTTCTCAAAGAAGTTTTTCATAGCAGACCCCCAATCAGGTGGCCTTTAGAGACATGGAATCTCTCTCTGGTATTACAGTCTCTCTCCTTACCTCCTTTTGAGCCTTCAGCAAAATGTGACCTTAAATTTCTGTCATGGAAATCTCTATTTTTTGTGGCTATCACATCAGCTAGATGGATATCAGAATTACAAGCCTTATGCATCAAGAGTCCATATTTTTTAATCTTTCATAAAGGCAGAGTATCTCTTCGTACTAATCCATCTTTTCTCCCCAAAGTGATTTCTGATTTCTCTATGAACCAGTCCATTGAGCTCCCAGTGTTTTTCCCAAATTATTCCAATAAAGGAGAATACTGTCTACATTCACTGGATGTACATAGACAGTTATGTTTTTACTTGGATAGAACTAAATCTATCCGCAAGTCAGATCAACTTTTTATCTCCTTTTCTGGACCAAAAATGGGTTGTGCCATATCAAAAGTCACTTTATCAAAATAGCTCAGAGATTGTATTGTCTTTTCATGCTCACAAGCAAATGAGCCCAAACCTGCCAATATCAAAGCACATTTAACGAGAGCCATAGCAACTTCTGTTGCCTTTCACTCCAGAGCCTCCATGGACGACATTTGTGCAGCAGCCATTTGGGCTAAATCTCACATCTTCATCAAGCATTACAAATTGGATGTGGTCTCCAGGGGAAGAGCGGCCTTTGACTCAATGGTACTCAGGAATGTTCTTCCATAAGGGCCACCCAGGTTTTCAAGTAGCTTGGGAATCTTTCCCATCAGTGATGAATGGGAAGAAGATTAACAACATCAGATAAAGAAGTTATGTCTTACCATAATTTTCCATCTGTGTTGTTGATCTTCTTCCATTAATCACATTCCACCCTCCGTCCCCTACCAAAGACTCCTGGTGGATCATATGGGTCCTTGTGTTTTCAGGGTTTTTGCGTAGAAATGGCCTCTGCTTTTTATTCCTATATGTTTCATGCAAACTCGATCTGAGGTAAATGGGAGAAGGGCATTGTGGGTAGCAGCTTAGCTCGAGAGTTTTTGGTGTACGCAAGTTTGGTATTTGGCCGGCTCAGAACTGAGCCCATCAGTGATGAATGGAAGAAGATCAACAACACAGATGGAACGTTATGGTAAGACATAACTTCTTTTTCCTGGCCATTTAAAAATGAACTAGCATTTTACCGCAAGTGGACTATCATTAATAGCCATAACAATTATTCTGCTCTTTCACATGGTATGTCTTCGTACTGGGCATGAGTAAGTTATATTTTACACATCATGAGGACATTGTTAATGAGTGGCTTCTAGAACCCCTTTCAGAATGATAAAATATAACTTACTGCCTCCCCAGTTATGGTTTGTCATACTTTTATAGGTTCATAGGTTCATACTAGGCTATCTGCCCGAGGGCATTTACAAGCCTAGCCCATCGTTTTGTGGCTTACGCCACCCCTTTAGTATGGGGAACTATACCCATTATTTTGCTGTGCCTCTGTCGAGCAGTGACACTGAGGTAATCCCTGGGGTATATCTGCGATCTCCCATCCATTGGTTAAGATTTCTCTTGAACAAGGCCAGCGAGGTGCTCTGCCTCACATGTACCGGGATTTTGTTCCACAGCATAGGATGTCTGTGGGTGATGAGTCTATGCCTCGAGCAGGTCCTATTGATAGCTGTGTCGAGGTTTAAGTCTCCCCTTGTGGCTCTGATGGATCTAGATTTTTGAGGTGAAGCATATTCATCAAATCTGGGTTTGACATGGCCTTGTATGTTAGGCAAAGGTCACCTCTGAGCAAGCGGTAAGCGACTGAATAGAGCTGGAGTTCTTTCAGTCGGGCAGCATAGGACAGATTTTTGAGACCCTTTATCCTTTTGGTGAGGAACTTTGTGGCCTCTCCAGCTGCTGCAAGTGTCGGGTCAGATACATTCCGAATGGGGCATTGTACTCAATCATTGGTCTGATGAGTGATGAGTAAAGGGAGACTATGACCTCCCTTGATCTAGATGAGAATCCCTTCATGATAAGGTGGGCAATGTAGAAGGTCTTCCTAACTACTTTAGCTACATGGGTGTCGAATGACAGACTACTATCAACCTGGGTCCCCAGGTCCCTGATAACTTCTTCTGTGCTCAGTGGATTGCCACCTATTTGGTAGCTAGGGGTAACCTTGTTTTTCCCGAAGGGTATGACTATGCATTTTTGGCATTTAACTTTAGGCCGTGGCTCTGGCACCAGTTATCCGTTTCTGTGAGACCCTTCTGAAGGATATCTGTGTCAGATGTGTTTTCTACTATGGCCCAGTTTGCAGTCATCTGCAAACTTTGTCAGCCATAACCCTCCTGTGTTTGCTTGTACTTCGGAAAAGTAGATGCCAAACAAGAGTGGGCCCAGGACTGAGCCCTGTGGGACACCACTTGTGACAGGCTTTGAGTCTGACATGGCGCCAGCAACTCTGACCCTGTGGGTTCTGTCACTCAGCCAGTTTGCAACCCATCTTGTGATGTATGGGTTAACATTTAAGCTGATGAGTTTTTCAATGATACCCGAGTGGGGTATTGTATCAAGGCCTTAGCCAGATCGAGGTAGGCTGTATGGACTGCCTTTCCCTCATCAATGGCTTTGGTGACTGTTTCAAAAAGTCAACCAAGTTTAAAAGGCATGATCTGCCTTTGACAAAGCCAAACTGGGTTGGATCCAAAGTCTGCAAATTCCCTATGTCTTTATTTATGAGGTCCATTATGATCCTCTCCATGGCTTTGCAGATAAGGCTTGTCAAGCTAATGGGCTGGTAATTTCCAGGGTCGGTGGAGGCACCGCCTTTGTGAAGTGGGACCACAGTTGCAGTGCGCCACTCCCTGGGTACGTATCCAGAGGTAAGACTTTGATTAAACAGCTGTCCTAGCTGTGGGTTTAATTCCTCATTGAGTTCGTGGAGCACACAGCCGGGGACACCATCAGGTCCCATGGATGCTGTGTTTTTTGCTTTGGAGAGAGCAGTTCTCACTTGGGCACTGGAGATGTTTGGGGGGCTGCAATCGTTTGGTATAGGTATCTCACCTTTTGGGGGGGAGGGGGGGAGAAGTTTGCACTGAACCTGTCAGCCAGTATGTTGGCAATGTCTGTAGGATCAGTAATCTTCACATCATTTTGAACTAGTTCTGAGCATATCTGGGAGTTTCCTCCTAGGTTTCTAACATAGCTAAAGAAGGCCTTATGATTGTCTTTTGAGTCTTTAGCAATTTTTCTCTCGAAATTTGCTTTGGATGATTTTATGAGAGCTCTTAGTTTTTTACTTATAGTGATCAAGGGTGTCTTACCTTTTAAGGATTTTGCTCTATCTTGTAGTAGCTTCCTCCTTTTGTTGTAGAGTTTGTTTATGGCTGGGGTCCACCAGACTGGACGCTTGCCTTTGGTACAAAGAGTCTTTGTTTTGCTTGGGATTGCCTTATCCATGCAGTCCTGCAGGTGCTGGTAGAAGGCATTTGTAAGTGATTCAGCGGCTTGAGTATTGTTTTCCGCCGGCTCAGGGGCCTTAAAGGAGACCACACTAGTCTTTAGAAGTGTGAAGTCGGCTTTTGAGAAGTTCTTTACTGTGGTCTTTTTTATTTCAGGTGGGGGTGGGATGAGGACCTCCAGCGAGATTAGTTTGTGATCTGATCTCACCAGTGAGGGGTATACTTCCAGTGTTGAACATTGTGCTCCCATGTTCGTGATGATGAGATCAAGTATGTTATCTCCTCTTGTGGGGATGGTGACTAGTTGTTCCATGGCATTTGAGTTTATGAATTCCAGGAACTTTTGGGCTAGGGTGTTTGGGCTTGAGTAGTGTTCCCAGTCTATATTAGGGTAATTGAAGTCACCTAGTATGATGGTGTTTGGTGATACATTTATCCCTCTAGTGTTTTCAGGAAGGCCATGTGAGGTTCCTGAGTTTGTGAGGGTGGCCTGTAACATGCTACAATTTGCAGAGCAGTCTTGCCTATGGTTAATTGCACCTGGATGGTCTCCGATGCATCGTGCGTTGCCACCAGTCTTGAGGTGTGGGTGTCCTTGATGAATATGGATACCCCCCCCTCCTTTCTTGGTATTGTCCGGATTTTGGGGCCGAACGCATGATATGAGGTAAAACCTGATAGCACCGGGGTGCTCTCAGGAGCCTTGAACCAGGTTTCTGTCACAGCACAGACATCGATGTTCTCCATACTGAGAAGGGCCTCGAGTGCATGCATTTTGAGATTTAGACTTCTGGCATTGAGCAGCATTACCCTTAGTTTTTTTCCTTTTTTCTGTTCTAGGGTGGTAGGTTTAGAATTTGAGCCTTGCCTAAAAAAGGCACTATGGGGGTGGCAAGAGCCTTTGCCAATATCCGGAATCCCAGGGGTGACAGGTGCAAGCCATCCCTTGCGAAGCAGCGTGGCTTGTCCAGCATGTCATCCCAGGCAGACAGATACTGGATCCCCTTTGAATGACACCAGTGTTTAAGCCAATTGTTAAAGCTGATCATCTTATCTCTGTATTGTGGCATCATTCTTGCTGTTAAGTAAAAAAAAGAAATAATGCTGTTAAGTAAAAAAAAGAAATTTTTTAGCTTTTTAAAAAAGGCCATTATGTAGTCAGACTCCTTTAAGTTTTTATTTTTCTGTACTGATAACAAGTCAGACTGAGGTCTGTGTGATGCAGTGCTTATTGCATATACTGACAAATATGATGTCACTTACCCAGCATATCTTTAAAGTATGTTTTATACCACTGGTAGTGTGGTCGGCTTATTTTTGGTTGTTCTTTTGCTTTCCTGGTTTTAAAAATCTTACTGAGAACACTTCTTTTAAGTGGTGAGTTCCATCCATGTGAAGCAGAGTTCCTCCCTAACCCTTTTTAAGCACAACTTGGTCCAATGGATGTGTAATTGGTAATTTACTCCTGGTATGGGGGCTATGTCTCTGATGGACAGAGGCAGTCAGTAAGTCACTTCCTATATAAATCAAATTTGTGGGTTACATTTGCATTGCATAGTTAGGCTTATAAGAACTTTAGTGGTTTTTAGCCTATTACACCTACAAACCTATGAGTTGTATTCGGAAGTGATTAACAGCAACTTCTTTTGCTGTTCTTAAACCATTAATGTATGTGATTGTAACTAGTGTCCTAAAGGTGTCAAATAGAAAAGCATGTTTTATCGTACTTTATATCCTCAGCTTTTGCTGATTTCAGATATTTCTAGCCATTTTCTTTTGTATCCATCCTTCACAGTTTTTCATGCATTTGGTAATATCACAGTGTGATTCTTCGGTAGGAGGATCCTACATTCAAAGAGTAGACTCAAACAGAGGTATAGACCACCATGCACCAGAAGTAGAACTAGATAAGGAGTCATCATGCTCTAGCTCACTGAGGTATTTGTGTAGACGATACACTAAATTCTCCTAAACATAATGATAGACACTTTCAGGGTATGAATGGGCTTAGAGGAAGTGTTGGTGGTACAGCCCCACCTTTGTGGTTATGTAACCTTTCAGTGCTCTATTCACTTCATTACTTACTGATGTATTTTTTTTATGTATTTGATTTGTTGACTGAATCAGAACTGGTCGTGGGACTCTTTTCTGTCATGACCAAGACCAAATGGAAAGAAAATTAATAAAATTACACTGAATTTCTAAACAATACATTGGGTATATGTAACAAAAAGTTAAAAAAATTACACACATAACAAAAAGTGTGCTTAACAAACAACAATGTGCAAGGCTGTAACATACACAAGAACAACATGAAGCAGTTGCAGGAATAGTTTTCCTTACACTGCTGTGTTAGATTACTCCTGACATTTATCTTAATAGTCTCATTTATAATATTCGTGGTAAGGTGATTCAGGCTTGCTGTGGCAATTTTCCAAAAGTTAATTGTTCACCAGTGACCTGAAATAAAGATCTTTGTAATCTTATGGATTTTCCTTGTAGCTTCATGGATCATATGTTGAAATTTTAATTTCTAGCGTATTTCTGAGTTGGGGATTATGCAGGATTTAACAGATAAGGCAAGATAATAGGTGCATCATTACTGTAGGAACAGGAAACCAGTTAACTTTTTGCAAAGTTAGACAGTAAATTCAAATTGTGAAAGTTACAGACATAAATCTGCACATCATCTTTGTAGTGGTTTGAATTAGTTTAGTAATATAGCTAGAATTTAGAATAATCGTTGGAAGACCATAATTCAGTTCAGGTAGTAAAACATTTCTAACTATAATAATAAAGCAACCAAATTGGCAGCAACAGACCTTCACTAAACTTCCATTTACAATTTCCTGGCCATTCGTAGCGAGAAGACTTCACACTGAGGTGCCAGAAGCTTTAAATGAAATTTTAGTAAAGTTCTGTTCTGCCACCTTAGTTGTTTTATTACTTTGCAGTTGCTGTTGGGTATATTTCTAGCTTTAACTTTCATAGAAGCAGGTGCAAGACTTTATGTACTGTGCTGCCAACTTTAACTGTATGGTCACTTTATCAACTGGCTAATCAGTATGTTCTTTAGATGAAAAGGCAGGGTCTGCTTAGAAATCTAAGTTCTTGTATATGTCAGCCTTCTGAAGATTATCTTCCATGGGTCAAGAATCAGAAGTTTAACTAAGGAGGGGGTGAAGGGGGTAGTCACCCCAGACAAAAAGTTTTAAGAGGCTTAATTGGGAAAAGACAATTGGTGCTTAGTGCTATGCTAGTATTGCATTTGCAGTCTGAAATGGGATGATTTAGCAACAAATGTAGCAAGCAGTTTGCTACAGTTTAAAGAGAAAGAAGAGCTTTTTTCTGAGTTGGAGGAGCACAGGAGCCATAAACTGTGTATAACAGCTTCTTGCTACAAATGTTGAGTGCAATACTGGCATTTAAATGTCGGTATTGCATCTGCAACTTTAGCACTCTGTGAGCTGCAGGCATAAACTGTAAAGAGTATTACCGCCTGCTTGCTGCAGTTTAGGGAGACCGACGATTTTTTTATTTATTTTTTTTTTGCTGTTCATCTTTTGTAACAGTTTTTTTTTCTTCTTCTTTGGAAAACATTTTTAGAAGGGTGGAGCAGACTGTGCAGTGATCCTGGGCACCAGAATGGTTAGCTACATCTCTGTCAAAAATGATAGCAAAATCTATAAAATATAATTTCTTTTAGTGAAAACTCTTTTTTATTTGAAAATAAGAGTATAAATAGGAATAGTGTGAACAATAAACTGCAACATTTAACACATTTTTTTAAATGCAAGCCTTAACGCAAATTAAATTATGCACAGTATTTACAGCAAAGGTTGTATTAATTCTTATATGCAGGAATATTCAAATGACCAGGCCAGTAATATCTTGAATATTGGTTGATGCTGTAAATATTTAAAGTTGAGAAAATGTTGAGAAAAGAAGTAGCTGAAAGCATGTATTATCATTGTATAAAACATCTCAAATTTGTTTGACAGTTTTGTTTTGACAGAAATGTGGTAATGATGTTCATGAAGAGATATTTTGTTTAGCCAAAATATAGCAAATGGAGTCTGAATGAGAAAAATAAGTTATCCATAAAGTGTAATTCTAAATTATTATTATTGGTGGAAACTTTCCCTAGCATTTTATATTTTTGGAAAATGTATTTCGAAATTCTGGAAGTAGTTTATTGTCTCACTCTTATTTGAGGGCTATTTTTGATATTAAGTACTTAGTTTCATTACCACCAAAAAGTGTATAGACTGTTTTTGTTAAATGACAGCTTATTTACTTCTATTTAGGTGCAAATGGAGTAAAAACGTTTTTTCAGTTATTGCTAACTATTGCTTAAGGAAGGATTCCTCACCAGGCTGAATAAAGAGAAGGTCACAGTGAGCTGCCTGTCGGGTGCTAGGATCTGACACATAACGCAAGCACTCAGGTCACTCCAAAGCAAATACAAATATGACTCAGTCATTGTACATGCTGGTGTGAATGACCTGAGACGTACCTCCCTGGACTACATGAAAAGAGACATAGAGGAGCTCTCTGATCATGTAGCCCAGGCTGGTATGACCCTGACCTTGAGCAGCATCTTACCCTCACCTAGAATGATGCCACAGTACAAAGACAAAATGATCGATTTTAACAATTGGCTAAAATTTTGGTGTCATTCAAAGGGGATCCAGTGTCTGTCAGCCTGGGATGACATGCTCGACAAGCCACGTTGCTTCGCTAGGGACGGCTTGCACCTGTCACCACTGGGCTTTCGAATATTGGCGAAGGCTCTTGCCACCCCCATAGTGCCTTTTTTAGGCAAGGCTCAAAAGTCAAACCCACCCTCATAGACAGCACAAGGAACAAGAAACTAAGGGTAATGCTGCTAAACGCCAGAAGTCTTAACCTCAAGATGCACTCAAGCTCTCCTCAGTATGGAGAACATCGATATCTGTGCAGTGACAGAAACCTGGTTCAAGGCTCCAGAGAGCACCCCAGCACTACCAGGCTATACCTCATATCATGCTTTTCGGCCCCAAAACCCGGACCGAACCACAAAAGGAGGGTGTTTCCATATTTATCAAGGATATCCACACCTCCAGGTTAGTGGCTTTGCACGCAGTATCGGAGACCATCCATGTGCAACTAACAGTGGGCAAGACTGCTTTTCAGTTTATAGCATCCTACAGACCACCCTCTCAAAGTCAGGAATCCCATTCGGCTTTCCTGAAAACATTGGAGAACATGAAGATCTCTCCGAACACCATTATATTGGGCGACTTCAACTACCCAAACATTGACTGGAAGCACTACTCAAGCCCCAGCACCTTAGCCCAAAGATTCCTGGAAATTATAAACTCAAATGCTATGGAACAACTAGTCACCACTCCCACAAGAGGGGACAACATACTAGACCTGATCATTACCAACATGGGGACTCTATGCTCCACACCAGAAGTATATCCCTCATTGGTAAGATCAGACCATAAATTAATTTCACTGGATGTCCACATCCCGACCCCACCCCCAGCCCAGAAAACCACAGTGAAAAACTTCTCAAAAGCAAACTTCTCACTTCTCAAAACCGAAGTGGAATCCTTCAAGGCCCCAGGGCCAGTGGAAACTACAGCCCAAACTGCAGAATCCTATATAAATGCATTCTACGGACATCTCCAGGAATGCATGGATCATGCTATCCCAAACAAAACCAAGACCCAATCATCCAAAGGCAGGCGTCCAGTCTGGTGGACCCTGCCATAAATAAACTGTACAACAAAGGAGGAAGCTACTACATGATAGAGCAAAATCCCTAATAGGAAGGCATCTCTGATCAGTACTAGCAAAAAATTACTATCCCTCATAAAATCCTCCAAGGCCAGCTTCGAGAGAAAAATTGCACAGGAAACCAAAGACAATCATAAGGCTTTTTTCAGTTATGTTAGAAACCTGGGATGCAACTCCCAGACTTGTTCTGAGTTGATTCTAAATGACAAAAAATACACTGAACCCACAGACATCGCCAATATCCTGGCAGACAGGTTCAGTGCAAACTTCTCCACCCCCTCCCCCCCAAAAGAGCAAGTATCTATCCCGGCAGAGGGCTGCCTCCCAAACATCTCACATGCTCAGGTGACGGCTGCCTCTCCAAAGCAAAAAACACTGCTTCCATGGGACCAAATGGCGTCTCAGGTTGTGTCCTACATGAACTACAAGAGGAACTAATCCCTCAAATAAAACAGCTATACAATCTCAGCCTCACTACAGGATATGTGCCCACAGAATGGCGTACAGCAACAGTGATCCCACTCCACAAAGGTGGAACCTCTACGGACCCTGGAAACTATCGCCCCATAAGCCTGACTAGCTTAGTCTGCAAGGCTATGGAGAGGATCATCATGGAGCTCATAAACAAAGACATTGGGGACCTACAGACACTAGATCCTACCCAGTTCGGCTTTGTCAAGGGCAGATCCTGCCTTTTGAACCTGGTTGACTTCTTTGAAACAGTCACCAAAGCCATAGATGAAGGGAAGGTAGTCCACACAGCCTATCTGGACCTTGCAAAGGCATTTGACACAATACCCCACTCGGGCATCATAGATAAGCTATCCAGCTTAAATATAAACCCCTATGTCACAAGATGGGTCGCAAACTGGCTCAAAGACAGAACCCACAGAGTGAGAGTTGCTGGAGCCATGTCAGACTCAAACCGGTCACAAGTGGCGTCCCACAGGGTTCTGTCCTGGGACCACTCTTGTTCGGTATATACTTTTCCGAGGTACAGGCAAACGTGGGAGGACTGTGGCTCACCAAGTTCGCAGACGACTGCAAACTGGGCGCCATAATCAACTCTCCAGCTGACACAAACATCCTTCAAAAAGGTCTCACAGAGACAGATAACTGGTGCCAGCGCCATGGTTTAAAGCTAAATGCCAAAAAATGTATAGTCATACCCTTTGGCAAATACAATGTGCCCACAAATTACCACATAGGTGGAAACCCATTAAGTACAGAGAAAGTTATTAGGGACCTGGGGACCCAAGTTGATAGCAATCTCTCCTTTGAAAACCACATTGCCAAAGTGGTTAGAAAGACCTTCTACATAGCTCACCTCATCATGAAGGGTTTCACATCTAGATCAAGAGAGGTAATTGTGCCCCTTTATTCATCCCTCATCAGGCCCATCATAGAATACAATGCCCCTTTTGGGATGTACCTTACCCGACACCTGCAGCAATTAGAAAGACCCCAAAAGTATCTCACCAAGAGGATCAAGGGTCTCAAACAGATGCCATATGCTGCTCGGTTAAAAACTCCAGCTCTACTCAGTTGCATACCGCCTACTTCGAGGCGATCTATGCCTGACATACAAAGCTATGTCAAATCCGGAATTAATGGACATGCTCCACCTCAGTAAATCTAAATCCCTTAGAGCCACATGCTCGAGGGACTTGAACCTCAGCACAGAAATAAATAGAACTTGCTGGAGGGACAGGTTCATAACCCAGAGGCTCCCTTCGCTCTGGAATAGAATTCCAGTTCATGTGAGGCAGAGCACCTCACTGAATCTCTTCAAGAAGAATCTCGATAAGTGGATGGGAGATCGTAGGTTTGTCCCAGGGATTACTCCCGTGTCACTATTAGACAGAGGCACAGTAAACTAAACCTTAAAAAGGGCACAGTATACTCAAATCAAGGGGTGGCGTAAGCCATACAGAATCGGGCTAGGCTTATAATTGCCCCAGGGCAGATAGCCTAGTATGAACCTATGAACCTATGAACCTATTCAACCTCACAATGGATATATTGCCAGCATAAACTGTAATAGCTAAAACTGGATTAATCCTGGTAATATCCTCAATAAACAGAGAAATTAGGCTTAGATTAAGCACCAAATTCTGGGGATCTGAGGACAAAGTACTTAAGTGCTCGTTGTCACTGGTTCTCAGTCTCCACCATGAACCATGAAGTAAGACCTACCTACATAGCTCTCAACCTTCCATCTCTGAAATGAGGAACACTAGCCCTCATAACGTGGAACAAATGGGCAAAATGTGGAACACATTCTAACAGCTTACTAACAACTTCAGCTAGGAAGATCATACAATGATTAAAATATGTTGGTCATACTCATACAAAAGATATTTTAATGAATTAATATGATTCTGAAAAAAATATTTTATGCTTCTATGCTGTGCTGGATCCAAAGTCTTCTTATGACACACAGTCTTGCTGTGCTGTTTACTGCTGAATCAGAGACACAGAGCTTTGCATGACTCCATTTGTAGTCTGTTTAATGCACCAAGCCTTTCAAATTGCACACTGATAAAGAAATATATTTTGCAGCTATAAGCACAGTTACAGATAACTTATTTTATAATAAACCACACATACTCTTTCTGTCAGATTGTAGCATATATTTACAAAGTTTTCCTTCATTACAGATATGAATGATGACTTCTACAAAATAACTCTCTCTGTCCCTCTCTCACATAACTGAATTACTACAATTGTTATATATAGAGTGCTAGTCACGCACATAGATTTTATTTCCTCTTGGTATCTTTTTTTGGCCTTCTGTGGGAAGTCACATAATGTCTGTTTTTAGACTTTTCTATTGTCCTGTCAGCAGTTCTGCTGATGTGAAAATGCACAAATGCACGCAATCAGAATAACAGAAGTATGAAAGGAAACATCTGTTCTGTTCCTATTGAAAAAACATCACATATTGCTGAGTTTAGATATTTGTTCTTGCTTTCCAATATTGCTTTGTTAGGCTTTTTTTTGATGCTGTGAAGAGAAGCCTGTCTGTTATACATATAGTATGAATGCCCATTTGACATTGCTAATCTCTATACATATATTCAAGCAAACTTTTTATTCTATGCTTTATCTTTCAGCATATTTACAACAGAATTAATTTCAGCCTTATATGGATAATCTCTAACAATTCCCTCTTTTTTTAAAACATACTCAAAACACTTTATACTGATATGTATTTTTGATCACATTATATAGAAAACACATTAAAAAACAAAACCTTTAGTCTTCGTTTGATACAAGTCAGAATGCAATTTTACATAGTTAATACAATGATATAAAAGTATTACTACGAAAACCGAATGTATTTAACAACTTTTTCTTTTGCAGACCATTCTGTGAAAATATTTCATCAGTTATAGGCTGTGTCTGCTTTAATTTTATTTTTTTAACTTGATTAATTTATTCTTTTGCAATTACAGAATTTAATGTATGACTTAGAACTGTTCCATTAACTCTTTGCAACTGTTGAATTAACTATAAGAGACAAGAACCATGTGCTACTGCAAGCATTTATGCACTGCTGAAAACATAGTTTCAATGTCATTCTAACCATAACATTGTGGTTATATTTCTGAACTGCCCATAAACTTTAATTGACAGTGAAATATACTCTGAAAAATGCTGTTTACATATTAGTCCATTAGCTGTATGAATACAATATTTAATATAATTTTTTCTCTAGCTGGGCTAACCAACACTAGTACAGATAAAATGATGGTCCAGAAACCAATGATAAAACTACAACTTGAAACCAGTGATAATATTACAACTTGACAAATTACCTTTGAACTTATTACAATGTATTCTGTACAGTATGTATTTACACAGACTGTTTGCTATTCATACATTTTAATCTAGTAGGTACCCTGGACCCATTTTTTTCTCTACACCTATTCATTGCTAGACATTAATTTCATTTGTACTGAATTATTTTGTATTTGTACATACAAAACTATCATTTGTACTGAATTCTTCTGCATTTGTACATACAAAAACTGTAAAGTACATTTAGTCTAATCTTACAAATTTAATAACATTAACATCAAGCAAAGTCTTGGAAAATTCTTATGTCTCTTTAGAAGCATCTAGTGGAATTGCCACCAGAGGCAACTATGCTTTTTGCATACCAACATTATTTTGCCAAAAACATATTAAAATAGTGACCAGTCTTGTTAAATTTTTTGCATATCTTTACTCTCTCTCTTGCATAGCTGTAATAAAGCAATTTTAAATCATCTTGTGTATAGCTTTACAGTTTAACAGGTTGTAAATGCAATTTAATACTAAACAATACAATAATAACTAGCATAAAATATCTTGGACTTTCAGATTTAATCTGTTTACCAGTGTTTCTTATGCACTAATACCTGTTTTTTCCTTCCCCCCTAAAAGAGTATTGTCAAGATGGAATGAGATTTTTTTTTCTTCCTGTAACTCTAGTTTAGACCCTTGTGCAGTACTGCTTATACAGTCAGTGTAAAACTGGGAAAGTACCCCTCCCCCTGCAGCATTGCAGTATTGTTTATCTACTGTATGCTGTGAGAATAGAATGTATGTCAGCCCAACACTTTGGTTATACATTTGCATTATTAGGTTACTAATAAACTATGGACTTTTGTCTGATTTGATCAATTTTTTATAAAGCTTTTGCTGTTTATTACCACTAGTAGGTATTTATACCTTTCTGCACAATTGATTTGAACTGCATGTATACTATAGCCCATCTGCTGACTGTACTTGATGCAACTGAGGGTTTTTTTTTTTTTTACTTTTAACATTTATTTGCAAACAGATTATCACTGACATCTATGCACAATTGTGACATTTTATTACAATTACCAAATAGGGTTGCCTGCAAACATTTTAACAATTATGTTTTAATAACAATAATGCTTTAGAAAAATATAAGCCACTTGTCTGGCAATCAGTCTTGTTTTTGATCTTGTTTTTACAACATTTCCTGTAACTATCCAGTTTGGGAAGGTCTGAGTTTACATTTTATACTCTATAGTTAATGCTTTTAGCATTTCTTTCTTTTAATGCACTTGCAATTTAATAGTACTACATAGATAAACATTATTTTGCAATTAGCTAACATGGATTTCAGTATTTTTTATTTAACTGCCCTGCCATTAATTTTACAAAAACTGTTTGACTAATACCATCTGTGATTGTATTTCTTTTTAAAATTCAGAACTTTAACTGTTTGGTGTGGTGTTACTATACAATTATAAAACAATTGTAAAAAACAAATAGATATTAGCTTAACTAACATTTGTTTATATTTACATTATTTATATTTGCTGTTGTCTGCCTGTTATTCTTGTGCATTGTAACAGATGTATTTTAGATGAAAAGAAAATGCATGCATGTCAGTGTCGTGACTTTAAATCTTTATTTAAACATGTCAGTCTTGTGACTTTAAATCTTTACTGTTATTAACTATTTTTATTTAATTTTATACACTAGAACTGTTTCATTTACCTTTTGACTATGCTAAGAATGGCAGTTATATGCTCTACTTTACTGTAGTACTGGTAAATGTCATGCTTTAACTGAATGGAAGTTTTAAACATTTGAGAATGATTTGTCCAGATTCTACCATCCTACCATGTATGCTTAACCATTTTCAAAACAAAAACATTTTATAAAATATATTTATTTTGTACAAATCAGCTGTAGTTTCCTGTTCTTTTTAAGCTCAGCTGTTATATGGAGGAAATTAGTCCCTGTCAGTTTAGCTAATTTATTTTCTTTATCCTGTAACTGCTGTTCAAGAGTTTCCTGTAATGTTGCATGGTCTTTCTGATATTTTTCAGTAACCTGTTTTGCTGAATTTGAAACTCCTATGCACTTTTGAAAAGATGTATGTATAACTTGTCAAAACTTCTTGAACTCATTATGTCTGTCTTTTAGAAGTTTATTACATTCTTTTGTAACAAAATGTACTAGAGGTCCTGTCAGTAACTGATTTGACTGTTGTAGCAATTCCGAAATAAACCTTTTACATCTGGTGACAGAACATAACTGTCTAACATTTGAATATAATGTCAGCATATTAACTTTTCTTGGTTCTTTACCCTTAAATTTTTTGTCTGTACAGTTTAATCTTTGAATAGTGGCATGCACTGTATTTTTATGATATTGTACACACAATAAACATTTTTATACCACACATGATTTTGTTTCAGATACCAGTCAAATATTGTAATCCATTTGCATAATGCCTTACTATCAACTTGCCCTAATAAGGTTTTACATTTGCTAATATGCTGTATATATATTTAATTCTGTTATTATTATTATCTTTATGGCATTCATACTGTATGTAACACAGAAAAACTTTCTTACCAGTCAACAGAGAGGCATATGGCCAGGCTGCTTTACTGTAGATAGTTGAAAAGTCTCTGTAGTCACTTGTGAAGTTGGTACAGCAAAACTGGCAGTTTCAGTCTTACAACGTTGTATTGTACCTTTTTTTGGAGAATTTATGGCACTGCTCACCTTCCTGCACTGCAGTCTCACTCCGGATTTAGACGTCCAATAAACTGTATTATTGCTGCAAACTGTAGAAAACTGTTATAAACTGTAGAAATCTGAAGTACTTCACATAAATGTTAGTTACTGTGCTTTTACAGGAGTGACCTTATACAAGGGATTACCCACACACTCCCCCTGTTTTTGGATACAGGCTAGGAATGTTCGTCAGGGTCACCATTGAAAAATATATTTTAATTTGTGCTGTGCTGGATCCAAAGTCTTCTTAAGACACACAGTCTTGCTGTGCTGTTTACTGCTGAATCAGAGACACAGAGCTTTGCATGACTCCATTTGTAGTCTGTTTAAAGCACCAAGCCTTTCAAATTGCACACTGATAAAGAAATATATTTTGCAGTTATAAGCACAGTTACAGATAACTTATTTTATAATAAACCACACATACTCTTTCTGTCAGATTGTAGCATATATTTACAAAGTTTTCCTTCATTACAGATATGAATGATGACTTCTACAAAATACCTCTCTCTGTCCCTCTCTCACATAACTGAATTAATGCAGTTGTTATATAGAGTGCTAGTCACATGCGTAGATTTTATTTCCTCTTGGTATCTTTTTTGGCCTTCTGTGGGAAGTTACATAATGTCTGTTTTTAGACTTTTCTATTGTCCTGTCAGCAGTTCTGCTGATGTGAAAATGCACAAATGCACACAATCAAAATAACAGAAGTATGAAAGGAAACATCTGTTCTGTTCCTATTGAAAAAAATATCACGTATTGCTGAGTTTAGATATTTTTTCTGCAAACATGAGAAAAGCATGTGATACTTGCTTTCCAGTATTGCTTTGTTAGGCTTTTTTTTTTTTTGATGCTGTGAAGAGAAGCCTGTTATACATATAGTATGAATGCCCATTTTACATTGCTAAACTCTATACATATATTCAAGCAAATCTTTTATTCTATGCTTTATCTTTCAACATATTTACAACATAATTAATTTCAGCCTTATATTCATAATCTCTAACAATTCTTTTCTATTTACCATGGATATCAGTTAAAACTTCCTAATAATGAATGTGTGACAGAGCCTTTCAATGTGGAACTTTGAGGAACATGAACATTTTAAGACCCCCACATGAGGAATGTTCTTCGTAATGAGGTACACTTGAGAGGTATCCCTACCCAATATGCAGTTGCTCTCTCCTGCCTAAGAGAGGTAGGCAGGCATAAGCTTCTATAGCTTTCTGCCCACTTCTGATCAGGTATTGCTGTACCCAGGCCGCTAATCTAATACAGATCACCTGAGTCACAGTCAGGACTACATTGTTCTGTAATACAGAGCTAACATAAATGTTGTAAATTCCATTTTTATCAACACTTTTTTTTGTAATGTTTATATGACAAATTCAAAACTGCAAACTGTACATTTCCTTGTTGCTAAATACAGAAGTGTGAAATCCAAACAGTCCATTGTTAAAATAATCTGTTGGCTGCTAAAGGTAAAGAAAAGGCTGTTTAACCAGGACAGAACACTGAAACATTAAAATGATGCTGTATTATCCAGATTGTTAACACCTTTATTAAATTATCAATTAAGACATATGCATACATGCATTAATAGAAAAGAAGGTGATGTATGTTAGCATTTTTCATTTTCATCCATTAAACAGTCCGTATGTTTTATGAACAATTAGCATTCCATCGAACGTTATGTAAATTGTGCAATTCCTGCCTTCCCTTAAACTTCACTCTTCTTCCTGAACATTATTCTGCATGCATTGTTCCAACAAATTCTGTTTGTTTGTATGTAAATTGCTCCTTCCCTTTACTAAAGATCCCACCCCCTACTTTTATCACCTTTACAATATTCAGTACTTTAGTTAGAGTTGGTTTAGATTTTGATTTCCATTTTCTAGCAATTGCTTTTTGTAAGATGGTAGCATTAAACTTAGTAAGTTGTTAAAATGTCTAGGCATTTCATTTCCTGAGTTCTAGCTCAAATGAGTCATTTCCTTAGTTCATAGGTTCATAGGTAGGTACTAGGCTATTGGCCCTAGGGCCTATATAAGCCTAGCCAAAGGTACCCTGGCTTTCGCCACCCAAGAAAATTATTTTCCTGTGCCACTGTCGAGCTGAGCCACTGAAGTGATCCCCGGGAAAGTTTAACCATCGCAGGTCTTGAACCCAGGACAATTCACACCATAGTCACTGGACTTACCACTAAGCCATCTGAGCTGTTACAGCCATTTGCTTTCTCAACATTTCTGACAGAGTACTTTAATAGTGAACTTTTTAAAAATCTGCCAGCTTGTTACAATCCCCAAAATATGTTCCCAGTTACCTCTTTTTCTTTCTCATCATACTGCCAACAGGCTCTGGATGATTGTCACTGCTGAAGACTCCATGTGCCAAACTTGAAAAGGGGTTGCAGATGGATGGATTTGCTATGAACCTGAGGAAAAATTCTCTGAAGTCTACTTGTCATATAAAAAATACAATGCAGGTACTTCCAGGCAAAAATCCTAAACATTCTGGTTGTTGCTTACTTAGCTTAGAGAAGTCGTATTGAAGTCCTCCCATCTTTCCTTTCTTTGTGCTTTTGCAGTCTTTCTTTTCAATCTTTTCTAATTTCCTCTGATTGATTTTTATAGTTATCATCAGTGTTTATATGCCCTACTAATTATCCCTTTTTGTCAGCAACTTCTGTTCTAGACTCCACTAAAACTCTACCAGAGATGGTCTTTCATGTTGCACTCCCTGCCCGTTTCTCTTTGCCTATACTATGATTTCAGTCCCTGATAGGGAAGTCTGTACCTAACCTGCACTGCAAATTTTTCCTTGGCGTCACCATTCTCTAGTTATTTGTTCCAAGTATAATGGTTCCTTTCCCAGTTTTTTCCAGTAAATTCATGCCTTATCTTCCCTAATTTCTATACCCCTACTTGCAGTCATCCCTAATGGTAAAACCTTTTTTCCTTCCAGTGTTGGCTTAGTTCTTATAATACTTTCTGCTACTTCATGAATATAGTTTGTATGGTTGTTATTCTCTTGAAGGACCTGCATCCAAAATCTCACTGTCTGTATTTCTTGCAACCACCCCCTTTCATCATTCCTTTCCACTTTGACTTATAATCTTCTGCTTGTGTATTGTATATGAGCTTTACTTGCACAGCAATCCCATTTAATTCAGCTTATCTCATTTAACTCTGGCTGTGCTCCCCTTTGAAGTAAATTCCGTCAAGTCTTTATTAATTACTGTACTGTTTGTCTCTTCTTGTTGGTTAAAATACGCCTGACCATTGTAGAAAAGTAACTAAAATATCTTCAGTGCTTCTATCTTTATATCCATATCCATAATCAAGGGTTTCCAGTTCTTCACTTTTTAAATTATATTTCATTTAGTCTTTTCAAATATAACCTTATCTGCCATAACTGAATCCTTTTTAATCCATACAGCTAAATATTTCATCTTATGTCCTGATAAATATGGGTATTGCTAAATCAATTAATGTGTGCGTACATGGTTTACCACTATAGCCTTTATTTTGTCTTTATTAATTTTATATCCCAGATAGGCTTGAAACTGTCTCAGCATGTTCCATAACACTGGTGTTGTGTTAAGTTCCTGTATACTTCAAACAAGCCACAATTATTCCAGTCCTTAAAAACTCCAGTATAACAGGACTAATTTATTACAGGCCTGCTGCTCTGACATCCGTGGTCAAAAAGACATTTGAGAGACTGATGTTAGCCTACCTGAAGGATATCACAGTTCCTTTGATGGATCCTCTTCAGTTTGCTTACTAAGAGAACTGGTCAGTGGATGATACAGTTAATATGGGTCTGTACTATATCCTGCACAATCTTGGCAACTCAGAGACCTATGCAAGGATTTTGTTTGTGAACTTCAGTTCTGCGTTCAGTAAAATAATTCTGGAACTCCTCCACTCGAAACTCACTCAGCTTTCCGTCCCTGCCTCCACCTGTCAGTGAATCACCAATTTCCTGACCAATATGAAACAGCAGGTGAAACTGGGGAAATTTACATCTAGCTATCGCATGATCAACATGGATGCTCCCCAGGGATGTGTGCTCTCCCCACTGCTTTTCTCCCTTTACACTAATGACTGCACCTTTAAGGATCCCTCTGTCAAACGTATTAAATATACGGATGACATAACCATCATTGGGCTCAGCAGGAATGGTGATAAGTCTGCATACAGATGGGAGGTTGAAAGGCTGCCCCTTTGGTGTAGTTAGAACAACCTGGAGCTATACACTCTTAAAACTGTGGAGATGACAGTGGACTTTAGGAGAGGTTCCACAATATTAGCTCCTCTATACTGCTGTGTCAGTTGTGGAACGTTTTCTGAGATCCATGTGGGACTTGAAATGAGAGTCCAGTGTTGGGTCCAGCATAAGAAAGGTACAACAGTGAATGTATTTCCTGCGATAGCTGAGGAAATTCAACCTTCCACAGGAGCTGCTGATTCAGTTTTACACAGCAGTTATTGACTGTGTTCTCAGTTCATCCATAACAGTGTGGTTTGGATTGGTGACTAAACATGACAAAAACAGGCTACAATGAATAGTCAGGTCTGCTGAAAACATTACTGGTGCTAGTCTGCTCTCTGGACCTGTATTATTCTGGAGTCATTAAATGGGCAGGTAAAATTATCACTGACCCCTCACATGTGGACCACTACCTTTTCAGACTTCTTCCATTGGTCAGGTGGAATTAATATACATCAAAACAAGCAGATATAAGAACAGTTTCTTCCCGCAGGCCATTAAGCTGATAAATGTTAATTTGGTTTAAGTAGGCTGAGTATCTTTCCTTCAGGCCCTTCAGGGACTTGCAATATTGTTTGCATATTGTTAATATTGTTTTTCAGCATCTCTTGCACTAAATTGTACTGTGCACTTTGTATGCATATGTATATATATATTTTTTGTTTTGTTCTTTATCTCTCATGTGTGATCAATAGTTACGTGTATGTCGATCATGTAACTTATTTTATTTTTTATTGTATTTATTTTATATTTGTTAACCGGGAAAGTCCAACTGGACACAAGTCCATTTTCAGTGGAGGCCCGGGGAGAAAAGCTCCACAAGAATACAATCAACAGCGATCACAAGTAGTCAACAATATGCAATGTGATTGGGTTAAATACAGAAAATATACAGGTGTTTCAGGATATACAAGAACATAAAATATACACATGCAGATGAGTCAACAGAATACATATAATCAGAAGAATATAGCGAATTCTTAAAACATCTTAGGTCGGTGAATCAGATAAAAACATCATGTGGTTTGTGATTTTTCAGATAAGGGGAACAGTGTGTTTGAGGGTTATAGTAGCCTGGACTAGTACGGGAACAGATCCAAGTATTAGCTAGATGATTTTTTAGTGATTTTTTTAAAACTGTTCTGAGGAAGAGATGGATGATATAGGTTGGTAGAGAGTACCAAATTTTAAGAATAAAGTTAGAGAAGAGTGATTCCCCAGCTGTAGTATTGGCTTTAGTTACTTCAAAAAGGAATTTATTACTTGAGGGAGAGTTCTATGACTAGAGTAAGGATGAAGTAGATTTTGCAGTGCAGGGTTTTTCTGGCTGATTCAGAATTTTATGGACTAAAGTAAGTTGATTGTAAAGTAGTAGTTGTGGAAGTTCTAACCAGTTGAGTTGCTTTAGGGCTGTACAGTGGTATGACCTATACAGTGAATTGGAGGCAAACCTGGCTATTTTGTTGTTGCAGGAAAAGAGTTTAGATAAATCGTTTTTCTAAGATTAGTAAGAAGAGGCGAAACATAGAGAAGTGTAGAGAACAGATGAGTGTGTGAAATAGTGGACTTAGTGTATTTTCTAAGAAACTTCCTATTTCTATATAGGACACCCAGTTGTGGGTGAACTTTCTTAATGGTCTGGGAGGTGTGAATATCAAGTCTCATGTTATTATTAATCTCAACTCCAAGAAGTTTGGTGTGAGTTATGGGAAAAATAAGTTTTATTACTGAACATAATGTTAAATGAGGGATCTGAAGTGGTGGTTCTGGTAGGTTTAAAGAGCAGAAGTTTATTTTTATTAGGATTCAGAATAAGTTAGAATTCAGATAGCCATGTTTCAACATAAAGAAAGGAATCTTGTGTTAGTGAGTGGAGTTCTTGTAATAAAGAAGCTGCACATATTAGTGTAGAATGATCTCCATATCGGATGACAGATGCATGAGGAGGAGAAGTGCGGAGGTTGTTAGTATAGAGACAGAAAAGTAGAGGACCTAGTATGGAACCTTGGGGCACTCCTAGAGTAACTGGAAGGAGAGGTGAGATTTCTTGTAGCCATAGAACTGCTTGCTGGCGGCCTGCTAAATAGCTTTGGAACCTGGCAATAGAGGATTGACTAAGATCTAGATCAGAAAGAGCTTTGCTAAGTATACTGTGTCTGACCATGTCAAAGGTTTTAGACAAGTCTAGAAAGATAGCAGATACAACATTTCTATTGTTTCTGTGGTGGTTTACTGTATTGGCGAAGGACATTAGAGCAGTGGTAGTGCTATGAAAGGGACAAAAGTCATGTTGAGTGTTTGACAGGAGTTTATGGGTATGTAAGCAGTCCATAATTTGAGTATGTATGCATCTTTCCAGGATTTTGGATAGAGAGGATAGAATAGCTATTGGTCAGTAGTCGGTCAGTTCTGTAGAATTTCCTTCTTTATGAAATGGGATAATATGGGATATTTTCAAGATTTCAGGGACTAGGGTTTCAGACAAGGCTCTGTTAATAAGAATAGCTGCTGGGTTCAGTGATTGCATTGGTGACAATTTGCAGAAATTCAGCTGGTAGTTTGTCTTCTGCCAATGTTGGTAAACAGTGCTTTTGGTATGATGGATACACTGCCTTAACAGAAAGAGTGGTAGATGGTCACTGGTATAGCCATGGGGGCAGCTATGGCCCCTAGCCTAACCAACATAGCCCTAGGCAAGTGGGAGGAGGATTATGTTTATAACAACAGAGAATACATGCAAAATATCACAGTGTATCTAGACTTTATTGACAATGTTTTTATTGTGTGGAAAGGAGACAGTGCCTAATTAGAAGACTTTATCAGCTACCTGAGTCAAACCACCATCTTTCTGCATTTCACCTCTTCTCACAGCCTCATCTTGGCAGTCTTCTTAGATATGCAGATTACTAAAGACTTGGACCAAGGTAAAATTGACACAGATCTTTACAGAAAAACCTACCAGAGTAAACTTCCTACTACATAATAAGAGTCTCCATCCCACCAGGATGAAATATAACATTGTTAAGTCCCAGGGCTATAGGTTGACTAGGATCACCAGAAAAATGGAACCCTTCCTTAAGAACCTAAATGAACTTGAAAATGATTTTTTGATGAGGGGATCTGAAAGCAATATGTTAAGAAGCATTTTTGGAACCTATAATTGAACTAAAAAGTATAAATGCACCAGCACTTAACAGGCCTTATAGGAGGGTGTTAAAGAAATATGTTTGTCTGTTCGGCTTTCCCCCATTAGGGGTCGCCACAGCGGAACTCCGGTCCGCTAATGATTGGCAGTAGATTTTTATGGAGCGGAGTTGCCAGCCCGACGCCCAACCTTCAGTGAAGGCATGCCCATTCATGCATGTCTTTTGAACGCCACTTGACCATGGGGAGGACATGCAGACTCCACACAGAAGGCACTCCAGCCGAGAATCGAACAGGAGAACCTCTTGCTGTGAGGCAACAACGCTACCGCTGCACCACCGCGGCTTAGGGTGTTAAAGAAATATATGTACAACAAATCTAAAGACTGTTGTATCTTGACTTTTACTGTTGACTATTACAACATTGTTTATGTTATTAGAGAGAATTGGGCCATAATTACTGAAAGCTCATAATTAATGGACACCCTTGGAGAAGCTCCTTCCTTTGTGTACTGGAAAGCCAGGAACATCAGGAGTTGGGGGTGAAGATAGGTGTAGGCCACAGGATACATGCAGCAATAAGTGTGGAGACAACTATGTCTTTTGTAAGCACATACAGGAAGGAGACATGTTTTTCTGCCCTTATTTAAAGAAAATTATTAAAACCAATGCAGGAGGTGACTGTAACTCAATGCAGATGGTTTACGGGGCCTAGCTTCAATGACTGTGAAGCATTTTATGTTGGGAAAATGCTCAACAGACTTAAAAGAAGGATTTCTGGACATCTTTCTGAAATTAGAGCTAAGTGCAGGAACAATCACTGTCTCAACACCTGCAGCTACACAAAAGGCACACTGGCTTTAAATTTCAAATTATTGACGATGTGGACCTTTTGGAACTGGAAGTAGACATCCCTAATCATTTAGAAAAACGTGAGCTACTGTGGCAGCTGAAACTGAACTCTTTTAGAAAACCGGGGCTTTATTATTGCTTCATAAAAAGCATACTAGAGCTCAGAAAACTGTCCCACTGTTTAAAAGACTGATATGGGACTGACTAATGCTGACATTACTTGCTTATATTGTGTTTAAAAACAAATAAACAATGTTTACTTCTTTTAGCACTAACTTACAGTGTTATAAAGGACATACTTTAGGTGGCTCATGTATACATTAATCATTTTTCATGGCTCCACATTAAATGCTACTTTAGATTTTAAACTGAACATTTTCCCTTTAGGCAGTGAAAGTCTGATAGTGCATACAATGTGCATGGGACTAGTCTTTTTCTTTTTTTTTCTGTTTTAAAGGTTGCAGTTAATCTTGAGTGCAGTCTTACACTCTCAAGCTAATTGTTTTGTTAGATGCCACACTTAAACAGATCCCCATGGCCTTAGTGCTTTATTTTTAACATTTATCACTGTATTTCCAGCGTAGCATTTATTTTTATGTTTTTTCATCCTACTTAGGTTTTCAGTTGTATTTCTATACATGCCTTCATTCATATTATGATTTGTTTTTGACACACACAAGTTTAGTTAACACAGTCTCTGATTACACTATGGTGTTAAGGGGGAAGGGGGATTTGGCTAAAGGGATGATTTTAATGCTTTTATTGCTCTTAACAGAACCACCCTCTGTAACTACTCCCTTGCTCCAAACAACCTGATTGTATATATAAGGAATGTTTTTGATATTTTTCATTATACTCAACTAGGATCGCTTGTTTGTGTGTGTCAATAAAGGATATTCCATTCTTAATTCAACTGTGGACTACTTACTCTTTTCTATTTGATTATTTTGTAGCATGTACTATAAAGTTATATTTTAGTTTGATTTTTATTAAGTGAACTAAGTGCATAACATAATTTAAGAAGTGAACATCACACTCTCCACACTGTGAAGTTTATTCAAGAAAAACAATCACTAACAAAGTAGGTAAGATCCCCTTTATACTTTTGAGTCTGATGCTATAGATAGAAGAGGTACTGTAGGAGATTCCTGGATTTTGTAAACACAAGCTGCCTGGACCAGATAGTCAATACACCAGCCAGGGGTGCAACCATCCTGGATCTGGTCCTCACTAATATGGGAAACTGCTGCACAACCCCTACTGTAATGCCTTCCCTGATAAGATCAGACCACAAAATGGTCTCCTTTGAAGTAAAAATGAAACCTGGACTCCCAGCTAAACCTAGAATATTCAGGAACTATTCTAAGGCTAACCTCCTGCTATTAAGTGAGAACCAGGCAAAATTTCAAGCCCCCGTAAACCCTGAAAACACTTCTGCCTATGCAGACCTGTTCACAGAAACCCTGTACAAACATGTTAATAGCTGCATAGAGGTAGTTGTACCCACCAGGAAGAAGTACACAGCTAACTCAAAAAACAAGCCACCCTGGTGGAATCACAAAATCAGTCGTCTGCATAACAGGAGGAAGACAATCATGGCAAACGTTATGAGGTGCAGCACCCAGCAGGATAAAAGCACTCTCATCAAGCTAAACAAACAACTCAGAGGACAAATAGTCTACCAAAGTGAAATTTGAGGTAAGTTTGGCCTCACAGGCCAAGGACAACCACAAAGCATTCTTTACCTATGTCCACAGCCTCAAAGGCAATACACGGTTGTGTGCAAAGCTCATTGTAAATGGAGCCACCTATACTGAGTCAGAAGATATAGCAAACTTCCTGGCTGATAAATTCAGCTCAACTTTACTCCTCTCTTCCCCGCAACCTTCCCTCAGGAAATATCATGCAATATAACTCCCCCTACTATCACTAGGGAACAGGTCCTTAATGCTCTCTCTAAGACCAAGAACACTGCATCAATGGGCTCAGACAATATCCCAGGGTTCCTTCTAAATAGCATGAAACATGACCTATCAGGGCCTCTGGAATTATTTTTTAACTATAGCCTCCAAACAGGCTTCGTGCCTCATGGATGTAGAAAGGCAACAGTCATCCCTCTGCACAAAGATGGGCCATTTACAGACCCTGGAAAGTACAGACCCATAAGTCTCACTAGTCTTATATGTAAAACCATGGAAAGAATTATCATGGAGATGATCAGTAGAGATGTAGAAAGCCTCCAGACACTGGATCCAGTCCAGTTTGGATTTGTCAAGGATCATGCCTACTCAACCTGGTGGACTTCTATGAGAAGGTCACCAAAGCAATGGATGAGGGCAAAATTGTTCATACTGCCTACATTGACCTGGCCAAGGCATTTGACACAATACCCCACTCAGGCATTGTTGATAAACTCAAGAGGTTAGGTACAAACCCATATGTCACTTGGTCAGTAGCCAAATGGCTCACAGACAGGACCCAGGAAGTTAGAATTGGGGAGTCCACCTCTACAAAGAGGCCAGTCACAAATGGAGTTCCTCAGGGATCATTCCTTGGACCGCTCCTTTTTGGCATTTACTTCTCAGAAGTCAAGGCCAATGTCAGTGGTCTCTGGTTGACTAAATTTGCAGATGATTACAAATTAGGAGCTATCATTGAATCTTACATTGACACAAATGTTCTACAGGAGGAGCTGACACAGACAACTGGTGTCAGAGCCATGGACTAAAACTAAATGCCGAGAAATGCATAATAGTATCCTTTGGGAAGTCATCCATCCCTGGTAGCTATCATATTGACAACACACCCCTTAGAGTTGACCCAGTAGTCAGGGACTTAGGGACATACATAGATAGTAATTTAGCATTTGATCATTATGTGTCTACAGTGGTGAGGAAATCATTCTATGTTGTGCAACTTATAAACAAAGGTATGTCATCTAAGTCCAAGGAAGTCATAGTTCCACTGTATCTGGCATTCAGCAGACCTGTCATTGAGTACAATGCCCGCTTTAGTATGTACCTAACCAGCCATATCCAACAATTAGAATGTCCACAGAGGTTCCTCACTAAAAGAATACAGGGCGTAAGTAATGTGTCCTATGCAGACTGCCTCAAGGCCCTATCCCTGTATTCTTTCTCCTACAGGCTTTTGAGGGGAGATCTATGCCTGGCATACAGAGCATTGTCAGACCTCACTTTGATGGACCTCCTGCATATCCACAAAACAAACAGCACCAGAATTACCCATACAAAGACTTAAACCTTGCCTGTGATATAAATAGGACTTGCTGGAGAGATAGGTATGTATCCCAGAGACTACCCCATCTATGGAACAGGCTCCCCATCCATGTGAAGCAGAGTTCCTTCCTAACCCAATTCAAGTGCAACTTGGACAGCTGGGTGTGAAACCGGAAATTCATCCCTGGTTTGGCACCTATGTCTCTAATGGACACAGGTAACCTGTAAATTGTTCATCTCCCAGGCCCTTGCTTACACTTATCAAGGGTAGCAGAACTTGTCAGAGGTTTGGGATGCATAGCTAGGCTTAAAAAGGTCCTTGTGGTCGTCAGCCTAGTAAAAACCTATAAAGATGGCAGCATGTGTGGTCAGCGTGTAAAGGTAGATGAATGGCTGTAATGGTATAACACACTAGGGAATGAGTGGTAGCATGGAGTATAAGTGTGAAAACAGTTTGAAGCAGCGTATGGCTAACTAGTAAAAAAACAGCTAAATACAATACTGCCAATACATAGCCAGTGGAATTTAACAACTAAAAAAGTGTCTAAGATCCAATAACAGGGTTTAAAAACCTGTTCTAAAAAGGCCACTCGCAAAATATTGGTAACAGCATTCAATAAAAGACCCAAAGACTGTATTATTACTTCAAACCCAGTCCTTAAGTTAGCAGAACAGAAGTCACAAGCTTGCAGCTGTATAAAAAATGGAAGCAGGGCAAACCACGTGCACGGAGTCAGATATCCTTGATTATTAACATGTATTCACCCAACTGAAATCAAACCACTTAACCCTTATTACAACAGCTTAACGTAGTAGCAAAGCATAACTAATAACTGTACTCCTTTCTAACAGAAATGTCAGAGTAACCCTTTATGACAGTATGTTAGCATGCAACTCAGATACACAGTTCATTCTAACCATTTTTAGCGGTAATCATCTAAAAATCTGGAATAAATGCACTTAGTGCAGTTTAGTCAAAACGATGAAAGTAAAACTTGCCTGGCATGCACATGATGTGAGGGTTCCTAATACTGTTGGGCCTAGGGGCAGGATGGTTTGAAAAATGGCGCCCTTTCCCAAATATCACCACTATTTGTAAACTATCTGAGGGGGGAGGGGCTACAGTCTCAGCTGATTGCCCTGCCTCTGGAAGAGCTGCGATCCAGGGATCCCAAGAAAAACGATCACTAACAAAGTAGGTAAGATCCCGTTTATACTTTTGAGCTCGAGCTAGAATGTTTCTTTTTGTTTGTTCAGGGTAAGAATGTACTTGGTCAAAGTGTGGTGGAGGAATAAGTTAAGTACACGGTTCTGAGGCGTAAAAATTTAAGAAAAATAAAACAAAATAAAATGTCCTTAGGAGTGAACACTAATTCAAAAAATGCTCTGGAGACAGAAACACTAGAAAATAAATATACCGGATCCCAGCACTAGTTTGATTGAGTGGTTAACTGACAGATGGGGGAGGCCAGAGGAGGATAAGCTAGCAGGATATTCTCCATTGGTACCCTTGCGGACTGTGTGCATGTCTCAGCAAAACAGCATTTAACACTTGATTAAGGTAGATAATAACAGGTGAATTAAAAGTTTTGGAAGAATCACAGTGAGACAACAGTTCCGAGGTTTGCATACAGTGTGTTGCAGAGCAGGTATAGGTTTTTGCCATTATCGTGAATGTGCTTTATGAGTTTTTATTTAGATGGTCACAAGAGGTTCAAGTCTTTCGAGAGGATGAGGGGACTGAAATGAATGTATTACAGAGCAGGTATAGACTTTTGCCATTATGGTGAATGTGCTTTGAGTTTTTATTCAGATGGCCACAGGAGGTTCACTTCTTTTTTGAGGTTGAGGGAACTGAAATGAATGTATTGCAGAGCAGGTGTAGACTTTCACCGTTATGGTGAATGTGCTTTATAGGTTTTTATTCAGATGGCCACAGGAGGTTCAAGCCTTTCGAGAGGATTAGTCATCAAAACCGGAGTCATCTTCCTTGTATGCATACATGCATGCATACTTGGCCAAAAAACGTGATTCTAATTCTGATTTTCTAGATTCATCAAGTACTGAAAAATATCACCTACAAATAAAGCTAAGTTACATTTTCTTGGTTACCATATCCGTGAATTTGTGAGTTCTTCATTGTCTTTGCCAGTGACCCTAAATTTAAGGCAAATAATAAATGAAAAAGGACACTTCTGCCTGGTTCCTAATTTTTGCCACCAGTTCTTCATTTATCCTCCTAATTAACCCTTCCACTGTATTGTCTTTGTTTTATTAATATTGTCAAATATTTGTCTCCCCTCAACAAAACTACATTGATTTATCTGTCAGTTTTAGTAATGCCTTTGCCTTTCTCTTAGCTAGTGTAATCATGGTTAAAAACTGAAAATATGAACTGGGTCTGAAGGGTCTTTACCCTCTTTGGGAATACAGCCACCACAGCTTTCTTCCAAGATGCTGATGCTTCCCCTCCTTTTAAAACAGTGTTAAATAAAACCTTCCAGACCTTTATTTGTTTCTCTGTCCTAACTTCCAGACTTTCACAGGAATACAATCTGTTCCTTGAAAGTTCCATGTTGATTACTTATACATCACAATTTTTATCTCATATCTTTGATTCTTAACTATTAGTTGTTGAGCTTCACCTTCTTCTAACCTTAGCATAATTAAATATATTTCTTCAGAAGTCTACCCTCATTTGTTACTTTTTGTCTTGATTCTCCTGATATAGCCATATCTCTCAACTATACAGAATTTTGCATAAATTCCAGATTTTTGCGTCATATTTTTGGTGTGTTCCTCATAAAATGTGTGTTTTTTGGCAAATCATTGAGGGCTGAAGTCAATGAATAATGACAGACATTTGAGTTTTGGAATTCAGATCCTTCAGAAAATGCATGCTAATGCAAATCCTGCTGTATTACCAGCTTTCTAAGTTTATAAGAGTAATGTTTAAAGTCTGGATGGGCATATCATTAATATTGCAAGTCAAGTTCCAGCTTCCACGCATAAATAACATTCCCTGTTGAAAACTAATTATTTCTCTCAAAACCTTCTTAGGGTCTGTAATAGTTGATTTCATGTTGTCAATTTTCATTCATTCCTTAACCAATGGGACTTGGAATTGACCCTCGGGTCTTACTCAGCCATTCTACTAGCTTGCAGCCTCCAAAAACTCTTGAGCTCCCTTCCTACCATAATGCTTTAAGCCCAACCTCCCTTAGATTTTGTTTGCTACTTTCGCACATAGATGTGGTCACCTTGGCTCTTGAGCTACAGGGATTTTTTTCCTTTTTTGCTAAATTTCTCTTTCTATTGGTACAATATAATCTTCTGTTAATTTCTGGTATAATATTTCCTTTCCTACATCTTTTACATGCTAGTGTACTTTTCTGATTACCATCATTGATATTTTTCCCTCTCTTTTCCTTTACACTCTGGTGTAGTGCTTCAGATACCATAGTTAGCATTTCTTCTCCCCCTTTGTCCAGTCTGCTAAAATATACAAAAAAAATCTTTCTATCTATAGTTTGTGGTGCTTGCTTGCTTTTTGGTTTCTTTTATGGTTGTGTGTTGCCATTTGCCTGTTATGTCTGAAAAAGGGTGTAAAAAGTGTGACATATGTGGGCACAAAATGCTGCTCTCAAACTCTCACCATTTGTGTGTGTTCTGTTTGAGTCCTGCCCATTTGGACCAAGAATCTTCAGTATGTACTGGATTCAACCCCAGAACTCTTATGGAGAGGTGGAACATAAGGCTCTTCTTCCTACTCCCTTTTCCACTGCTATTGCTGGAGCTCAGTCACCTTCTTCCAAATCTACTAAAAGATGCAGATCCTTGGACTCTGCGGCTTCCACATCGTTAGAGCCAAGGAAGAAAAAGCACAAGTGAGATCCGACTGTTTCTGGGAACCGACCTTCTTCTCAGCTGATTAAGTCGGTGTCTGCTGCTGTTCTTTCGGATCCGTCTCAGGGTTCTTCGGATCTGACAGTTTTGGATCTGGGGTCTTTGCCTTGTACTGTCTACTCCCCAAGTATAGACTCAGTGCCCCCTTTAGGGTGCCATCACCTTTTTAAGAGTGGCGCTCAAAGTCATTGTCGGTGTGCTCAATTAGCTCCTCCAGAAGTGTCATCAAAGATGATGTGGAGAAGATGATGAGGAGATTCTTCATGAAGCATTTTCAGAATGGAATCGTCATGGTTCCTACCCCACTGGATCAGGAACAATGTCCTTTCACTCCCCCACTGTGTGTGGTTCCTCCTCTGACCCAACCTGTGGTTTTAGAGTCCCTGGCTCTGAGTGCTCTGGGTCCTGCTGTGTCAGAACCGAAGAGATTGCCACCTTCAGATCTGACTACTATTCTCAGTGTGCTGGCTCAGATGTCTTCAGATCTGGACAGCTCTCGGAGTGAAGCTTCCAGGTCATATCCGGGGGAATGGGCTTGACTCCAAGGTTTTCGGAGCATCTGTTTCTGTCTGAGCTTCGGCCTTTGACTGCTCGGCTCCTGCATCAGCCTCTGGTGTCTGGCCCTCCAAGCAGGGGAGTTGGCGGGTCAGAAACTCCTTTTCTCAGTTCCGTTGCCTTCTGTCCAGAGTGGTTGACCTTTGGGGTTGTGAAGTGGGTATTCTCTGCTCCGGCAGTGTGTCACAGAGGACACTGACTTCGATGAGAGAGAAGGGTCTCCCAAGTCACCACCCAATGATGTCTGCTTTGGAGACATTCTTGAGATCCTAAAGCAGAAGGGTGGTTGGTCTGCCCAAAACCCGAATCCTGAGGAGTCAGTGCTTCTGGAAGTATTCGGGGCTAGCCCATCTACCCCCTGGGTCACTCTGCCTGCTGATGAACTTATCAACCTGGTGTCTCAGCGGGTGTGGAAGAAGTCTGCTACAATTAAGCTGATCCCCAAAAGACCTGATAGGATTCTGGCTCCACCATTCAAGAGAGACCATTGGAGCAAAGGTGTACCAATTGATGCCATGGTCGTGGTGGCAGCTACAAAGAAGGAACTTGTGGAAAACAGTTCCTTTGTCCACCTCCTAACAAGGAGTCTAGGGCGCTGGACAGATTTAGGAACCGTGTTTATGCTTCAGCAATGTTTACCATCTGATCGCTGAACTATTTGGCACACTTCATGAGGTTGCAAAGGGAATTAATCAGGAAGTTTTCTATCTCTCTGGCAGGGACCATTACTGGAGAGGCACAGTCTTCTGTAGCCTCACAATTGGCTACCCTTCAGTCGATCGCTAATTCGTGCATGATGCTCATCTCACACACTACAGAAGGCACCTCAAGGGTTGCAGGTTCAGGCATTTTCATTAGGAGGCATGCCTGGATCCGCTATATGATATTGCAGAGCGTTTTAGGTTATCTTTCGGCAGTGCTACTTCTGACGGTTCATCCTTGTTTGACCCCACAGTGAAAGACACACTGTCCAGGTGTGGTACTGATGGGAAGACCTTGCCTGCAGTGGGCATATGTTTTTCAATCTCTCAGCGGACCTTTTCCATGAACCATGCTGAATGTAAGTATACCAGTACCACAAATCAGGAACACTGTAGTTAGCCACAAACACTGTTTATTATGAGACTTTTACACTAAAGCCAGAATTAAAGTTCTTACAAAGTTGTATTAAATCATATTATGTGTTAAGTTTTTATATATTTTTATACACATTTCTATATGCATTTTTGTATATTTAGTTTTACTTTAAATGAATGAGTGTAATTTTGTTAATTGCCTTTAACTGATGTTCATTATTTAAGGTTGCAGTGACTGATGGTGTGTGTATCAGTTTGAAACCTGATGAAGCAGCTTGTGTCTATGAAAGTTTTACTTGCGAATAAACAGTGTTTGTGGCTAACTATGGTGTTCCTGATTTGTGGTACTCGTATACTTAGATTCAGCATTTTTGACTTTAGTGGCTATACCAGTTTTGTCAGATTGGTTGTGATTGTTTGTTCGTTTCTTTTCCATGAACCAAAGGGGAAGCCATAAGATGTGGTTTGAGAAATTGCAGACTCCTTTCCAGGACACACGTGGAGGTAGCTCCCCCAGGGGAGGAGGGCAGTAATGGTAGAAGACATCCCTATGGCAGAGGAGGCCCACAAAACAGGGGGTCGAGGGATTCTTTTTCCAACAGACACTTTCAGTGCTAATGAACAGAGGGCCGATTGCCTTCCTGTGGAGGTAGTCTGGAGTCACTTTTCCCTGCACCAGGAGGCCTGGCTAAGTTTAACAAAAGATACTTGGGTACGGAGGATTGTTTCCAGAGGTTATATTATTCCCTTTTCCCTTCCACCCCCTGTACACAAGAGAATCCTCAATGTTCCACCTATTCAGAAGGAAGTAGCAGTTTTAGAAATACAAAAACTGCTAGAAAAAAGAGCCATCCAGGAAGTCCCTCCAGACCAGAGAGCGTCCGGAATTTACTCAAGATTCTTTTTAGTGTCAAAGAAACCTGGGGACTGGAGACTGATTTTTGGATCTCAGCATCTTAAACAAAGCAGTTCATCCCACCAAGTTCTAGATGGTCACAGTCCAGTCCATTTTGCCCTTTCTGAGCAAGGATGATTGGATGTGCTCAATAGACTTTCAGGATGCTTACTATCACATCAAGTTGAACAGACAATCCAGAAGGTACTTATGCTTCTGACTGGGAGCCAGTCATTACCAGTTCAGAGCACTGCCCTTTGGGATCAACACATCCCCCAGGGTGTTCAACAAGTGCATGGCAGTGGTAGCAGCTCGCTTGAGACTGCAGGGATTCTGGGTGTTTCTGTATTTGGATGACTGTCTCATCACTGCCCCAACCAGGCATCAACTGGTACAAGTGAGAGACGACTCGTTGCAGACTTTTTCACATCTTGGCATTATGATCAGTTACAGCAAGTCATAGCTATAACCCACTCAAACTCTTGAATTCATAAGGACTGTATTCAACACGGGGTGAATTATAGCATCTCTTCCCATGTCAAGACTACAGTCAATAAAATCTCAGGTCAGGAAAATAATCTGCAGTACCAGGATTTCAGCATGGTTAGTTCTTCAGGCATTGGGGTCAATGTCAGCAGCAATAATCCTTCTGCTCTTGGCAAAATATTACATTAGGGTTCTGCAGTGGACACTTCAGGCACAATGGCCGATGATCTCTCAGTCCATCTCTCAAAAATAAGATCTTTCAGGTTTGCAAGTGATACATTTCCTGGTGGATACAGTTATGGCAACTTTTACAAGGTTGTCCCTTTGTCCTCCCTCAACCCAAGGCCGTAGTGACAACAGATGCTTTCTAGATTGGGGGAGGGGCATTTCCTGGGCATGAGGGTCCAAGGCACTTGGTCCCCTGAAGACACCAACTTGCATATCAACATTCAGAGATAAGGGTGGTGCTGTTGGTGTTGCAGGCATTCCAGAACGTTCTTCCGCTTGGAACGATCGTGATTCAAACAGACAGCATGTCAGTGGTTTGGTATATCAACAGACAAGAGGGAACCAAGTCCTAACCCTTATGTTGAGAAGTCCTAACAGTGTGGCAGTGGGCGTTCACCTTAAACTGTTATGTGATTGCAACACACATTCTGCGGAAGTCCAATGTGATAGCTGACAAATTGAGCAGGTCCATTCTACTTTCTCACAAGTGGTCCCTCAACAACAGAGTGTCGGGAAAAGCAGCCTTCACCTCAATCATACTCAGGAATATCTTTCCTTAAAGTCCACCCAAGGACTCAAGTAGGTGGGGACCATGTCCCACTGGTTGAGGAATGAATGAAAATTGACAACATCAGATAAGGAAGTTATGTACTTACCATCACATTCCATCTGTGTTGTCCATTTTCATTCTTCCTCAACATTCCTCTCCATCCAGCTCCCTGCCGTTTTCTGATGATGTCCGGTGGAGTGAGTTTTACAGGGACATCTCTGGTCCCTTTTTTTGAACTCCAGTTAACAATGATTTATAGTGTTGTTGTTATTTT
Organism: Protopterus annectens; assembly: GCF_019279795.1. Taxonomy (NCBI): domain Eukaryota; kingdom Metazoa; phylum Chordata; order Ceratodontiformes; family Protopteridae; genus Protopterus; species Protopterus annectens. Next base: position 32,930,170 of record NC_056728.1, on the reverse strand, counting down.
ACATTTCCTGTCTTTCTCAAACTCTGAAAGGATCTGAGGGAGGTTGGGCTTAGAGCATTATGGGTAGTAAGGGAGCTCAAGAGTTTTTGACGGCTGCAAGCTAGTAGAATGGACAAGTCAGATCCAAGAGTCAGATCCGAGTCCCATTGGTTGAGGAAGAATGAAAATGGACGACACAGATGGAATGTTATGGTGAGTACATAACTCCTTTTTTTGGTAGAATGTAAACATGTGTCAGAACAATACTCCTTCCTTGTGCCTTACTAAAAAAGATCTACCATTATTGTCTTATTTTCCTTCTTCTGTCATGACTGGAAACCCACTAGCAATCAGTTTTATTACTTCTTATTTTCTTTGTTCCTAACATTCTTTCTTTGGGAAAATCCAACATCCTGGCAGACAAGCTCAGCAAGTCCATTCTGACCCCTTACAAGTGGTCCCTCAATCAGTCAGTAGCAGACTTGAACCATTGGGACCAACCTTGCTGCAACCTATTTGCATCCCTCAGAACAACAAATGCAGCAACTATTTCTCTCTGATACCCCCTCCTGAGGAGTCCCTGAGGGACGCTCTGGTTCACTATTGCCTCCCCCGTCTCTTAGGTTCATAGGTAGGTACTAGGCTATTGGCCCTAGGGCCTATATAAGCCTAGCCAAAAAATGTACCTTGGCTTTCGCCACCCAAGAAAATTATTTTCATGTGCCCCTGTCGAGCAGAGCCACAGAAGTGATCCCTGGGGTGAATTTCCCATTTCCCATCCAGTCATCAAGATTTTTCTTGAAGAGTGCTAATGAGGAGCTCTGTTTGACATAGATAGGTAGTCTGTTCCAGAGTATGGGAAGTCTCTGGGACAGGAATCTATCCCTCCAGCATGTTCTGTTTATTGTGGTGATAAGGTTTAGGTCCCTAGAGCGTGTAGCTCGGATGGATTGGGATTTCTTTAAGTGGAGCATGTCCAACAGCTCTGGGTTTGACATAGCTTTGTATGTTAGGCAGAGATCGCCCTTGAGTAGGTGATATGTGATGGAGTAAAGCTGTAGTTTTTTGAGACGGTCTGCGTAGGGCATCTGTTTGAGGCCAGTAATCCTCTTTTTGAGGTATTTCTGTGGTCTTTCCAGTTGTTGTAGATGTCTTGTGAGGTACATACCAAAAGGGGCATTGTACTCTATAATGGGTTTAATGAGTGATGAGTAGAGGGGAACAATGACCTCTTTTTTTCTGGATGAGAATCCTTTTGTGATGAGATGAGCTGCGTAGAAGGATTTCCTGACCACTGTGGTGATTTGATTATCAAAGGAGAGACTACTGTCCACCTGTGTCCCAAGGTCTCTTATCACATTTTCGGCATTAAGTAGACTACCAGCTATGTGGTAGTTCATGGGTACAGAGTTTTTACCAAAGGGAATGACAATACACTTTTTGGCATTGAGCTTCAGGTCATGGCTTTGACACCAGGTATCTGTCTCAGTGAGGCCCCTTTGTAGTTTGTCCACATTGTTAGGAGATGTTCTTCATCTCACATTGCTGCAGTCCTTACACTTGGGTAGTCCGCTGTCCTCGGTCGGCCCGAATATCAAAGTATTAGGTTGACGTCGGTCAAGGCGCTTAAGACTGACATCAGGACGTCAGGGTACAAATGCGCATGACCGACGTCATATCCTCAGTCTTTTTTGCCGCATGGTCCGATGCAGAAGCAGCGTTGCAAGTGCCGCTCGGCGTTCTGAAATTTTTCGAATTCGGAGTTTCAGACCGAGCCAAAGTTGCCTAAGTACCCCGTTGGGGAATGTTTTAGTTTTTTCTTGCCTCAGTGGTTTACCGGATGTCAGAAAAAGTGAATAACTGTATTTCTTGTGGGAAACAGATACCGCATAGAGATTATCATACTTTGTGTATTCCTTGTTTGGGGCCTGAGCACGACGTTGTTGGGTGTCGCTTTTGTGCTAGGTTCAATAAGCGCACTATTGCGAAGGTTAGATTGTGCCAGGTTGGTCTTCGGAAGCGGTGCAATTATAATATGCCGCCGGATGCTCCGGCCCGCTTCTTCAAAGAAGCGCAAAGACAAAGCAGCTAAACCCAGGCAAGAAGAGTCGTCCGTACCGGACGCCGGTTCTTTAGAGGTGTCAGTGGAACCGGTGGTTCCGCCGGAGGTTTCTCTGGAGTCCCAGGGGGAGACTTTGTTATTGCAGGATGTGGCCTCTCAGGAGGCAGGTCAGGCTGAAGGGGCTTCTCAGGTTACTGTACTCCCTCCCTTCCTAGGGTGGTTAGGCCCTCTCCTTCTGTTTCCAAGGCTTCTCCCAGAGGCAGGCCAGGTTTAGCTTCTGTTGGTGTCACTCCTAGTTCATCAGGATCTGTGCCCAAGAAGCACATGCTTAAAATGGCAGAAGATTTAATTACTTTGATTAGAGGTTCTTTGCCCCTCCTGATAAGAGGCCTAGGGTGGAACCAGAGTTGGGGAGTTTTGAGCAGGCTTCGGATGTTTCAGAGTCTTCGGCTGAAGACTTGCAGGAGTATTCTCCTTATTCTGATTCTGATGTGGATGATTCTACTCCTTCTGCTTCTCCTCCAGAGGATTTTTCTTTTCAGAGACTCTTCATTCCATGAGGGAACATTTTAAGTGGGAAGGTCAGGACTTCTCTGATTCCAGGAAAAGGCTTAGGGAATTTTTGCTTTTACCCCAGCATAGGCCTTTGGCTATACCTCCTGTTCTGGATGTTGTGGAAGATGTGTTTGCAGAGGCTTCACTTAATCCTGATTCTTTGCCTCCTGCTCCTGTTAAACCGGATAGGTATTACAGGGTGCCTGAAGCTCATAAATATCTTTATAAGAGTCCTAGAGCGGACCCAGAAACTGTTAGTCAGGGACCTAAGGGTGTCAAGGCCTCTGTTGTAAAAAATCCGGTTCCTCCAGATAAAGAGGCCAGGGCTTTGGATAGATGGGGAAAGAAAGTCTATACTTCTTCCACCTTACCTATGAGGGCTTTGAATTGCCAGTTTCACATGTTGAAATATCAAAACTATCTACTTTCTCAGTTGAAGTCTAAGGTAAATGCTCTGGCGGAAGGTATTGAGTGTAAAGAATTACAAGATTTAGTACATGTTTCTGAACAGGTGGGTAAGCATTCTTTGCAATGTGGTTTTGATGCTGTACAGGTCTCGTCTAGGGTGGCTGCCACTGGGTCAGTTCTTCGCAGGCACGCCTGGCTGAGGGATCAGAATTTATCTGACCATGTTAAGACAAGGATTTTAGATGCTCCTTTACAGTCTGATGTGTTGTTTGGTTCACCTGTGGAGGCAGTCTTAAAGAAAATGGAAGACAAGGCTAAGTCTATGCAGACTGTTAAAGATTTTTTGCAAGTTCAGCCTCCGAAGTTTAGTAGGAATTGGCCTGCTAAGGGGTGGACGTACCCTTCTTATGATTCACAGTCTAGGGGTAGATCTAGACGTGGTAGGGGCAGAGCTCAGGGCTCTTTCAGGCCTAGAACAGGGAGTTCACTTGCACAGTCTTCGGGTGAGGGCAGGGGCCAGTCCTTTCGTAAACAGGCCCAATGACCTACCTTTTCAGCTGCCAGAGCCTTCTCGTCTGGCAACACCTTTGGGAAGAAGGTTGGTACTCTTCAAGGAAAATTGGAGTTTAATTACCCAAGACAGATGGGTATTGGATATCATACACCAAGGTTACAAGTTTTATTTCCATACCTTGCCTCCTTTCAAAGGCATGCCAGACATTCCTCCTCAGCAAAGAATAGAGGCTCACAAACAAATTTCTCTGCTGCTTCAAATAGGGGCCATACAGCCGGTCCCTCTGCCAGAAGTGGGCCTAGGATTTTATTCTCGCCTGTTCCTAGTACCAAAGAAGGGGAACACGTGGAGACCAATTTTGGATTTATCTATCCTCAACACTTATCTGGACATTCCCAAGTTCAAAATGTTGAAGTTACAACAACTTTTACCTCTGCTGGGCAAAGATCACTGGATGGTGACTCTGGATCTCAAGGAGGCTTACCTTCATGTTCCTATCAGGCTAAGTTGCAGGAAGTATCTGCGTTTTCGGGCTGGGACTTCTCATTATCAGTTCTCTGCATTGCCCTTTGGCTTATCTACTGTGCCCAGAGTGTTCCCGAAAGTTCTGGCTCCAGTGATAGCTTTCTTCAGGCTAAAAGGAATACAGATCTATCCTTATTTGGACGATTGCCTGATTCTGGCTCAAGGAAAGGACGAACTTCTTCATCATTTGCAATATGTGATAGCAGTGCTAAGATGCCTGGGGTATTCTGTGAACGAAATAAAGTCCAGTCTAGTACCCTCTCAGGACTTGTGCTTTCTGGGTGTGAGACTGAATACAGCATCCCAGATGGCCTTTTTGACCCCGGACAAACAAAAGAATCTTTCCCTTTACTTCCATCAATTGTCTCATCAGTCCAGGCTGACTGCAAGGACAGTCCTTCAAGCCTTGGGGTTCATGGCATCTTGTATTCTGGTGCTTCCCAATGCCAAACTGCATATGAGGAAGCTACAATGGTATCTCAAAAATGTATGGACACAGCACTGCCAGGATATGGACACTGTCATTCAGATAATACCTTGCATTCAAAAGGAATTTTTGTGGTGGGCTCAGGAATGTCACCTAAACAAGAAACTCTCTGTGACCCGGCCAGAGGCGAGTCAGATTCTAACGACAGATGCCTCAGACAAAGCTTGGGGAGCTCATCTAAATGGAAAGTGGATACAAGACACGTGGCCTGCCAGACTACAACATCTACATATCAACTTGAAGGAGATGTTAGCAGTCCAATTTGCATTAATAGCTTTCAAGGATTTACTTCTTCCAGGGCAGGTGTTGATTCTAACAGACAACACAACTGTCATGTGGTACATCAACAAGCAAGGGGGAACACATTCTTATCCTCTATGCAGGCAAGCAATGATTTTGTGGGAGACTGCTCTCAGTTTACAGCTAACTCTTCAGGCAAGGTTTCTGCCGAGCACAGAACTCCTTAGCAGATGTGTTGAGCAGACGAATTATGGATCCCCACGAGTGGAAATTGGATCCTCATGTATTTCAGAAATTGACAGTGTCATGGGGAACTCCAGACATAGATCTGTTCGCTTCTCCACTAAACTACCAGCTGCCAAAGTTTTGCACAAAAGGTTTCATCCCACAGCCTGGAAAGTGGATGCTCTTTCTTTCAATTGGAGCAATCTTCATGTGTATGCCTTTCCACCTCTGCCTCTCCTCCCAAAGGTACTCCTAAAGGTCAGACAGGACAAGCCAAAGATGATTTTAATAGCTCCAGATTGGCCTCGACAGCACTGGTACCCATTACTGAGAAGTCTGGTACGGGAGCCTCCATGGCCTTTGCCTTCGATTCCACACCTGCTGTCTCAGGAGAACAGTCATTTACTCAATGTCAAACTTCACTCTCTTCACCTAACAGCCTGGCATATTCTGTTTTGAACCCTGGAGGGTCTCAGCTTCCACAGCAAGTTTTGAATGTTATTTTGGAGGCCAGAAGGCCTAGTACAAGGAAAGTGTACGCAGATAAATGGAAGAGATTTTTATTTTGGATTACAGCAAAGGAATTTGATGTTTCTGAGCCTAATTTAAGTATGGTTCTTCAATATCTTACTGAGCTACTGGACAAAGGTTTGTCCTTCTCTTCTATTAAGGTTCATGCTGCAGCAATTTCTGCTCACTATGACTGTGACCCACCATTGTTTTCTCATCCTTTGTTTAAGCAATTCCTTAGAGGGGCAAAGAATATAAGACCCCCACGTAGAGCTCCTACTCCTGCTTGGGATCTCAATTTTGTGTTGGAGAAACTCACTCTACAACCTTTTGAGCCTGCAGCTACTGCCGAGTTGAAATATTTATCATGGAAGACTGCTTTTTTGTTGGCCATTACCTCTGCAAGAAGGGTTTCTGAATTACAGGCCCTTATGGCGGTTGAGCCTTTCTTAATTTTCCATAAGGATAGGGTATCTTTATGCACTAATCCTTCCTTTATGCCTAAAGTGGTTTCTAGTGTGGCTTTAAACCAAACTATTCATTTGCCTACTTTTTATGCAAACCCCCAAAATAAAGGGGAAAAGATTTTGCACACTTTGGATGTACACAGGCAGTTGCAATATTATCTGAGCAGAACTAAAGGGTTCAGGCAGTCTCAGCAGTTATTTGTTTCATTTGCTTTGGGTTCTCAGGGCAAGCCTGTGTCAAAACAAACTATTTCTAAGTGGATTGGGTTTTGTATTGCTTTCTGTTATTCCCATCATGGTAAGGAGATTCCAGCTGGGATTAGGCCTCATTCCACTAGGGCTACTGCCACTTCTACAGCTTTTAAGGGGTGGCAACTAAAGATATTTTGGAGGCAGCTACTTGGAGTTCAGTGCATACTTTCTCTAAGCATTATCACCTTCCACTTTACTCTAAATCTAGGGCTGGTTTTGCCACTGCAATTTTACAGGGCATTTTGGCAGCTCCTACTGCTTTATAGTTTTGCCATCCTCCCTTACCTCTGCTTTGGGATTCTACCCAAGTGTAAGGACTGCAGCAATGTGAGATGAAGAACATAGTACATTTTTGTACCTACCATAAATGTAGATGATGTTAAGTTGTCAATCTCGCCTTCATTCTTGCTTGATGGGTTCGGAGCCGATCCTCGGCTCCGACTCGGCACTTGCTTTAGCTCGAGAACTCCTTTTACCAGCTCGAGGCAGCCCCATATCCCATGATGCAAGGCAGTAAGTACCCAGATCTCGTTTGCCGCTTCGCTTGGGAGGTCTTCTTTTTACCAGCTCCTGGTAAGTTGTTTCACTTTGTGATTTTCAAGCCCCTTTTTAGTCTAAAACTAATTTTTTTATAGTTTAAATTTAATTTCTATCCCTCCTGACAGAAATTCCCTGTCTTTTCGAATTTGTTCTTAGTTATCCCTATCCCATCCCCCCCCTGTTAGGGTGTGTGTGTTGGTGTTTTTTTTATAGAATACCTTTTGGTATTTTGTGTAATTTAATTTTATTTGACTGGTGTGTGTGTGTTTGTGTTTCGGCACCATGTCAAAGGAGAGGGTTTCAGGTTTTAAGAAGTGTGACTCGTGCTGTCAGAAGATGTCTCTGACAGACGGTCACACTTCTTGCCTGTATTGTTTGGGCCCTCTTCACCTGCAGGACTTCTGTGCTATTTGTCACTCCTTCAGCCAGAGAGTCCTGCAGGAGAGACGTAACAAGTTGATTCTCAGGGGTCTTCTTAAGCCGGAGGGCTCTCCGGCTAAGTCGGCTCCACAAAAATCAACTAAAACTGCCAAGGCCCAGGCTTCTGTTTCTAAGCCTGCGGCCTCGGCTCCGACTCGTATTGAGTCGAGATCGGCTCCGGCTGGAACCGATTCTGGATCCACAAAGTTTTCGGCGCCGATGGCTATCGGTGCCGAATCTGCTTTGACCACTTCGATGTCAGCTCCGATCGGCTCCGACACCCATGTGGCACAGGCATCGGTGTCGGCTCCGATCGGCTCCGACACCGTTACTTTGGTGGCTGTATCGGCTCCGGCTGGAGCCGATACATCGAGACGTTCTGTCGGCTCCGAGAAGTCGGTGCCGACAGGATCTGTAGTATCGGCTCCGATGGCCCATTCCAGGAAGAGGTCGAGGTCTCCTTCCTTGGAGCCGATACTTTCCGCTCGCGCTCTTCTATCGGAACGGAGCCATCGGAGCCGATCTTCAAGGTCATCCAGGTTGTCAGATCATGACCTAGAGAGAGTGGTCAGTAGATTACTCAAGTCACAGGTACTGGCCCAAATGCTACACAGTCCGTCTCAGCAGACGACTGTTGGTCCACACCCCGTTACAGTTCCTCCTTCAACTCTACCCCAGAGCTTGGAGTTGGAGTCTTCGGGCATGGTTACTGCTACGGCTGGAGGACGGATACCCCTTCTGTTCCTTCAGCCCCTACTCTTATCTCCTCTTCCTTAGAGGGATTCGTGGTCGGGCTTCCATGGTCTCCTCCGAGGGGTGAGTGGCATCGGACCCTTGTCCGAGCCCGCTCTTCCCTTGGAGCCTCGGCCTTGGTGAGCTCGGCTCCGACATCTGCCTCGGAGACTTCCTTTCGGTGGTTCCTGGAGTTCCTAGCTCTTCGGAGCGGGTTCTCTCGGACCTGCCTGGGAGGGGAGCATTCGAGGTGATGAAGAGTGTACTGGCCGCTGGTATCAGTCAGCAGTCTGTTCCCGTAGCTCCTCCCTCTATGGTACCTGTTGACATCTCTGCCACTTCTCTTGCTACAGGACCCAGAGATCCTCCGCCTCAGGTTTCCCCACTGGGAATTTCCCCCTCTTCCGAGGATTCTCCTGATGTTTCGGGAGATCCTCCTAGGAAGAGGACTTGTAAGAGGAAGCATGTAGACTCCCGAGTCTGTCACTCGGATACTGACTTTGATGAGTCAGAGGGATCCCCTAGATCCCCTCTGAGGATGTCTCCTTTTCAGACATCCTAGAACTTCTCAAACAGAGGGAAACTGGCCCACCAACAATCCCTCTGAGGATGAGTCAGTATACCTAGAGGCGTTCGGATCTCGGCCTCCACCTCCTGGGTGTCTCCGCCTTTCGACCCCCTTATGCAGGTTATTGCACGAAAGGCGTGGACAGCTCCTGACTCTGTAGAGCCAGTCCATAGGAGGCCTTCTAAATTTATCACTGCCCCTAGTGACAAACAATTCCTTACCAAGGGTGTCCCCGCTGATGCCATGGTGGTGGCTGCGGCCACCAAAAAGGAACTTGCAGATCCTTCCGTGCCCGTCCATCCTCCTAATAAGGACTCCAGGACCATGGATAGGTACGGCAAGCGGATGTTTTCCTCAGCGACCTTTGCTATGCGTTCGCTGAATTATCTTTGTCACTTCACCAGACTCCAGAGAGATATCCTGAAGGAGCTGGGAGAAGTAGTTCAGGATCCTACAGCTGCAGGGGCTCAAGAAAAGATTGCTTCGCAGCTAGGAACCCTCAATTCCATTGCTAACTCCTCCATGCGGCTAATATCTTATGCTGCGGATGGAGCGAGTAGAGCCGCAGGCACAGGTGTGGCTCTTAGACGCCAAGCCTGGATGCGGCTATGTGATTTTATGGATCCTTTAAGGCGTCCTTCACAAATTCTCCCTTTGATGGGTCAGCTTTGTTCGGCCCTCAGGTGAAGGAGACCTTGACCAGGTGTGAGCAGGACGGCAATACTCTTTCTGCTGTTGGAGTCCGTTTTTCCACCCCTTCTAGGCCTTATCCCAAAGGACAGAAAGGTGGGAAAATGTGGTTCCGTAAATCCCAAGGAGTCACGCCGGATTCACGTGGTCAGTTTACCCCTAGAGGCAGAGGGGGTAACAACAACAGACGCCACTCTAGAGGCAGAGGGGTCCAAGAACCAGGGAAACAGGGAGCCTCTCTCTGATAAGCCCTTTCAGCATCCCTGAGGTGTTGCCCGGCTGTCCCTCCTTGGAGGCAGTCGGGGGAAGATTATCACTGTACCCAGAAGCCTGGCATTCCCTCACTCAAGACAAATGGGTACAGTCGATCATATCCAAGGGTTACATAATTCCTTTTGAGGAAAGTCCTTCCCCTCAAGTTCCCTTCCAGATGTACCACCCGGTCTAAGGGACATTGCAGAGTTAGAAATCGCAAAACTACTGCAAAAAAGAGCCATTCAGCCAGTTACAATAGACCATTCAGAGCCCGGAATCTACTCAAGGTTCTTTTTGGTCCCCAAAAGACGGGAGACTGGAGACCAATATTGATCTCAGCAGACTCAACAAGTCTGTCAGGAAGACAAGATTCGAATGGTCACCCTTCAGTCAATTCTGCCCTTCTTACAGAAGGACAACTGGATGTGCTCAATAGATCTTCAGGATGCGTACTATCACATCAAAATTCACAGACGCTCCAGGAGGTTTCTCCGCTTTCGGCTGGGGTCCAGTCATTTCCAGTTCAGAGCCCTGACCTTTGGTCTCACTACAGCTCCCAGAGTGTTCACCAAATGCATGGCAGTGGTCACGGCTCACCTGAGACGTCAAGGATTCCAGGTGTTTCCGTATCTCGACGACTGGCTCCTGTCAGCCACCACCAGGCATCAGCTTATACAAGCCAGGGATTACACAATAGACCTTTGTTCTCATTTGGGCATCTCAGTCAACTTCGAAAAGTCATCCTTATCGCCCTGCCAGTCTATTACCTTCATAGGCGCAAACTTAAACACTGTTCGGATGTCAGCTACCCTTACAGAACAAAGAGTTTCAGACATTCAGTCTCATGTCAGGATCATTCTGGCCAGCAAGAAAGTACAGGCCAGAATGGTTCTAAAGGTATTAGGTCTCATGGCTGCGGCCATTACTCTTCTTCCCTGGCTCGATTCTACATGCGCCTCCTTCAGTGGATGCTGTTCACGCAGTGGTCATACCAGCAACTCCCAATGCGTCACCAGATTCTGGTGACACAAACATGCAAAGAACATCTTGCTTGGTGGATCACATCGTCTCAGGTTCACCAAGGCAGGTGCTTTGTACCTCCGTCCCCGATAGCCACTGTCACCACGGATGCCTCCCTGATCGGGTGGGGGTCATTATCAGGGCAGGATGGTTCATGGGACGTGGCAACCGTTCGAGTACCATCTGCACATAAATGTCCTGGAGATGAGAGCAGTGCTTTTAACGTTGCAAGCCCTCAACGACTTTCTTCCCGTAGGGACAATTGCAGTCCACACAGACAACATGTCTGTAGTTTGGTATATCAACAAACAGGGCGGAACCAAGTCCTACCCCTTGTGTCGGGAAGCGCTCCGACTTTGGCAATGGGCGATCTCCTCTCATCGGTTTCTGGTAGCAACGCATATCCCTGGGAAAACCAACATTATAGCGGACAGATTGAGCAGAGCTATTCTCATGCCTCACGAGTGGTCTCTCAAGCAATCCGTAGCGGAAGAGATTTTTCTGGAATGGGGTCGTCCATGTTGCGATCTTTTGCTACTCCGCAAAACAGCAAATGTACAGACTTCTTCAGCCTCTTCCTCTATCAGGCCATCCCCCAGAGATGCTCTGACCCAGGATTGGCCCCAGGGACTTCTTTATGCCTTCCTCCATTTCCTCTGATCCCTCAGGTGATCCAGAAAGCTACCGCTTTGAGAGCCAAATTGATTCTCATTGCCCCTTACTGGCCTCGACAAGTTTGGTTCCCGTTCCTCCATCATCACCTTTTGGTGCAGCCGTGGCATCTGGACCCAGTGCCAGATCTACTGATTCACCAATCCGGTCAGCTGCACCGGTCAATCCCTTCTCTCAACCTCACAGCATGGTTGCTCCACTTCCTTCCTTAGCCAGGCTTCCTTTGATCTCTAACCCAGTTAGAGACATCATAGTAGCTTCACTAAAATCCTCTACCAGGAGGATTTACACAAGCAAATGGAAACGTTTCTCTTATTGGGCTAAGGCCCAAAATATTGATCCTTTTACTGCCCCTGTTCAGGCAGTTCTGGACTTCTTAGCAGAGATTTTTCATGCAGGCTCCTCTTCTTCCACAGTCAGAGTTCAGTTGGCTGCTATTTCTAATTTTCATGTCGGGATAGCAGATCATAATATTATGTCCCATAGGCTCTGCAGGGCCTTTTTGAAAGGAATTTTCCTACTAAAGCCTCCAATCAGGAATCCTCCTCCTCAGTGGGATCTAAATTTAGTGCTGACATCCTTGATTCTTCCCCTTCGAGCCAGCTGTTTCTTGTTCCCTAAAATATCTTTCTTGGAAAACGTTATTTCTAGTGGCTATTACATCTGCCAGGAGGGTGTCTGAACTTCATGCTCTTTCGGTTCGACCCCCCTATTTGATTTTTCACAAAGACAGAGTATCTTTGAGAACTAATCCATCCTTTTTACCTAAGGTCGCTTCGAAAAACAATCTGAATCAATCCATTGATCTCCCTGTATTTTTTCCTAACTATTCAGATAGAGCTGAACAAAAGCTACATTATCTTGACGTCCACCGTCAGCTTAGATATTATTTGGACAGAACAAAAAAATTTAGAAAATCTGATCAACTTTTTGTTTCCTATGCGGATAATAAAAAAGGCCTTCCTGTTTCTAAAGTGACTTTGTCCAGATGGCTTTCTTCGGTCATCACTGAAATTTATACGATCAGGGGAAAACAGCTGTGCTCAAAACCTAAAGCACATTCAACTAGGAGTTTAGCTACTTCTACAGCCTTTCAAGCTAGACTGCCTTTGGACACTATTTGTGCAGCGGCCACTTGGGCCACTCCTCACACTTTTGTTTCCCATTACAAATTGGACTTGGCCTCCAGGGACAGAGCCAGTTTTGGCTCTACAGTCCTCAAGAGTCTGTTCCATTGAGCCACCCAGGATAGAGGTGCTATGGACGCGGTCCCATCAAGCAAGAATGAAGGCGAGATTGACAACTTAACATTAAGAAGTTATGTACCTACCATAACGTTCCATGTTAGTTGTCTTCTCGCCTTCTTTCTTGACCCTCCCTCCTTCCCCTGGCCTGGACAGACCTTGTATAAGAAACTATTATGCTAAAGACCATTCAGACCTGGTCCTTTTTCCATCTGTAAGTTTCTTCTTCCTTTGGGAAGTATTTTATGCTTGGTGTTATTGCCCTTTGTCAACAAATGAGATCTGGGTACTTACTGCCTTGCATCATGGGATATGGGGCTGCCTCGAGCTGGTAAAAGGAGTTCTCGAGCTAAAGCAAGTGCCGAGTCGGAGCCGAGGATCGGCTCCGAACCCATCAAGCAAGAAAGAAGGCGAGAGAAGACAACTAACATGGAACGTTATGGTAGGTACATAACTTCTTATTCGAAGATCCACATTGCTGCAGTCCAATTTACCCTCCCTCCTTCCCCTCTGTAGTTAGAGGCAGTTGTGTGGGTTGGGTTGTAAATATTGTGTATATTGTATATATTGTACATATAATTAGTGCAAGGGTGGTTGGTTGGTTTTTGCTGTCTTTTGGTTTTGACCTTTCTTTTTAGGGTCTTCTGACATCTGGGGCAAGAAAAGACTGAGGATATGACGTCGGTCATGCGCATTTGTACCCTGACGTCCTGATGTCAGTCTTAAGCGCCTTGACCGACGTCAGCCTAATACTTTGATATTCGGGCCGACCGAGGACAGCGGACTACCCAAGTGTAAGGACTGCAGCAATGTGGATCTTCGAACATCTACATTTATGGTAGGTACAAAACTGTACTTTTCGATTATGGCTCCTAGTTTGCAGTCATCTGCAAACTTTGTTAGCCAAAGACCTTCTGTGTTAGCCTGCACTTCAGAGAAGTAGATACCAAACAGGAGAGGACCTAGGACTGAACCCTGTGGTACTCCACTTGTCACTGGTCTGAAGTCGGATTTGGAATCTGCTACTTTCACAGTGTGGGTTCTGTCCGTGAGCCAGTTGGCAACCCATCTTGTGACATAGGGATTTATACCTAGTTTAGTGAGCTTATCTATAATTCCAGAGTGGGGGATGGTGTTGAAAGCCTTGGCGAAATTTAGATAAGCTATGTGAACCATTTTACCCTCATCTATGGCTTTGGTGACTGTTTAAAGAAGTCAATCAGGTTTAGGAGACATGATCTGCCTTTTACAAATCCAAACTGGGTAGGGTCCAGAGTTTGGAGATTACCAATGTCTTCGTTTATGAGTTCCATGATGATACGTTCCATGGCCTTGCAGACTAGGCTCATCAGGCTAATGGGGCGGTAGTTCCCGGGGTTCGTCATGGCTCCACCTTTGTGGAGTGGGATAACCGTCGCGGTGCGCCATTCAGTGGGTACAAAGCCTGAGGTGAGGCTATGATTGAACATGGTACTTAGGTAGGGTGCCAGTTCATTCTGTAGTTCGTGTAGAAAGCAGCCTGGGATATTGTCAGGTCCCATGGATGCTGTGTTTTTGGCTTTGGAGAGCGTGTTTTTTACCTGTGCAGCCGTGATTATAGGAACTTTGCATTCTTCCGGAATAGAGATAGGCCCTCTAGGGGGTGAGAGGGGGGTAAAGTTAGCACTGAACCTATCTGCTAGGGTGTTGACAATATCAGTTGGTTCTGTATATTTAGCGCCAATGTGCTGTAACTCAGAGCAGATCTGAGTGTTCCCATTGAGATTCTTGACATAGCTATAGAATGCTTTGTGGTTGTCTTTAGAGTTAGTGGCAATTTTGTTTTCATAACTAGCTTTGGAGGATTTTATGAGGGATCTCAGCTTCTTACTGAGGTTGACCAGGGAGTTCCTCCAGTCATGGGGTTTTACTCTTTTTTGCAACAGTTTCTTTCTTCTATTGTTGAGTTTGTTTATGGCAGAGGACCACCAGATTGTCTTCCTTTTTTTGGAGGATAACATCTTGGTTCTATTAGGCATAGCATGATCTATGCACTCGTGTAAGTGCTTATAAAGTGCATTTGTGTAGGATTCAGCAGTCATACCTCTATTGTCCGTCTGCATGGGTGTCGTGAAGTTTGCCACTTCTGTCTTAAGAAGTGTGAAATTGGCTTTGGAGAAGTTTTTTACGATGGTTTCCCTAATTGGGGGTGGGGGTGGGATGTGGATGTCTAGGCTGATTAGCTTGTGGCCGGATCTGACCAACGAGGAATTGACCTCTGGTGTGGAACACCGGTTTCCCATGTTGGTAATGACCAGGTCTAGGATATTGCTGCCCCTGGTGAGGGTGTGAATAAGTTGATCTAAGGCATTGGAATTTGTGAATTCAAGAAAACGTTGAGCAAAAGAGTTGGTACATGAGTAGTTTTCCCAGTTAATGGTGGGGTAGTTGAAATTGCCCATTATTAGGGTGTTGGGTTGTACCCTAATACTTTCCAGTGTATCAAGAAATGAGGAGTGGGAATCCTGAGGCATGGCGGGGGGGTCTGTAGCAAGCTACAATTTGGATTGCAGTCTTGCCCAGAGTTAGTTGCACTTGGATAATCTCGGATGCATTATGCTGTGCAACTAGCCTGGAGGTGTGGATATCCTTAATGAATATGGACACGCCTCCGACTTTAGTGCTGCATTCTGGGTTAGGTGGCCGAAAGGTGTGGTATGAATTGTAGCCTGGTAATGCAGGGGTGCTCTCTGGAGCTTTGAACCAGGTCTCTGTCACTGCACAGATGTCAATGTTCTCCATTTTAAGGAGTGCCTCGAGTGAGTGCATTTTGAGGCTTAGACTTCTAGCATTGAGTAGCATTACCCTCAGATTTTGCTTGCTTGTACCTGTTACGGTGGTGACTTTGTCATTTGAACTTTGCCTAAAAAAGGCACTATAGGGGTGGCAAGAGCCTTAGCCAGTATCCGGAATCCTAAGGGCGACAGGTGCAGGCCATCTCTGGCAAAGCATCATGGTCTGTCGATCATGTCATCCCAGGCAGACAAATACTGGATCCCCTTAGAATGACACCAGAAGCTTAGCCAATTGTTGAAGTCAATCATTTTGTCCTTGTACTGTGGTATCATTCTGGATGATGACAGGATGCTACTCAGGGTTAGGGTCATACCTGCCTGGGATACAAGATCGGAGAGCTCCTCCATGTCTCTTTTCATGTAGTCCAGGGATGTACATCTCAGGTCATTCACACCAACATGGACAATGGCAGTGTCATATTTGTACTTATTGTGGAGTGACCTGAATGCATGCGTTATGTGGTGGATCCTGGCACCTGACAGGCAGCTGACAGTAACTTTCTCCTTGTTTAGTCTAGTGAGTGGAACATCAGTGTGCCTGACTATAGAGTCACCTATGACTAGAGTGTTGTGTACGTTGTTATGCCTTATGGGCTGTGGTTGAGTGGCACACTGAGTTTGTGGGCTATGTGTTATTTGGGTTGTGTTGGGGGGGTGGAGTTTGCTTGCGTTTATGCTTTGGATGTCCCTGATGCTTGGGCAGGTTTTTATTGAGAGCCTCCGCAAATGTAGGTGTGTGTTTTGTGTTTCTATGTGTGTGTTTTGGTGGTGTAGGTTTTGAGGGACTATGTGATGAGTGTGGTGTGGTGCAAGTGTTTACCTTCTCCTCTTGACTGTCTAGTCCAGTCTTGGGTGAAGAGAGCTTTGCTTCCAGTTTGGCTATATAAGTGCATCTCTCACAGGTTGTAGTGTTGAGTGGTAGGAGGAGAGGGTTGTCTGTGTACATGAGGCAATTGCTGCATTGCCCCAAGATGCCCATATTGATCAGGTAGACAGGAGAAATCACTGGGAGCTGACCCTTAGACATGCCTGGATAGGTGCTTATTTATTAAGTACTAAAAACTGCTTTCCTCTAGACAAGTGAGGAAAGTTGAGTGCTGTAGTAATTTGCAGCTTATGTAGTGCTTACAATGAGTTCTGAACAATTGCTGAGTTCAAAGAAACATATGTGAGTGCTGAAACTAGAAAACTGGCTAGTTATAAGAAACAAAACTAAGCTAGAAGGCTTCCCTCCAACACAAAAGGGCTTGGGGGCTCAGAAGCCTACAAACAGTCTAGACCACTTAACAGGAAAGGCAGGATACAAGCTTAAATTTTTTTTCTTGTATGCTTATCCCCCACTACCTTTGATTCCAACGTTTCTCCAGAAAGCAAAGCATCTGAAGACCTTGGTAATCCTCATTGCCCCCTTTTGGCCTCATCAGATTTGGTTCCCCTTCCCCTGGTCTCACCTGAAGTATCCTGCATGGATTCTGGAACATAAACAGCATCTCCTTTTTCACCCCATAGAGGGTTGTCTCCCCAATCTGATGTCCCTCAAATTAACTGCTTGTTTCTCCACTTCCAGTGATAATTTGAAGATCCAGGCTTGCTTCCCGAGTCTGAGGCATTATTTTAGCCTCTCAAAAAACAGCTACTAAGAAAGTTTACTGTAGGAAATGAAAGAGATTTGTCTTTTGGGCTTCCAAAGAAAACAATTACCCTTTTTCGGCACCTATTTCTTATGTTCTTCATTTCCTTGCATCTCTTTTCAAAGAAGGAGCTAGTTTTTCCACCATTAAACTTCACTTAGCGGCTATCTGTAATTTTCATTCCGGCAATGTTCGGTACTGTGCTTCAGCTTCCAAACTATGCAAGGCCTACTTGAAAGGGGTCTTCCTCCTCAGGCCTCCAGTAATGGATCCCTATCCACTATGTGATCTCACTGTGGTTTTGCAGAGCTTAACTCAAAAATCCTTTGAATCAGCAGGCGACTGTTACTTAAAGTTTCTTTCATGGAAAATATTTTTTTCTCATAGCCATCACTTCTGCTAAGAGAATACCAGAAATTCAGGCCTTGTCTTCTATGCCTCCTCACATAATTTTCCAGAAAGATAGAGTGCTTCTTCATACAAACCCTTCTTTTATGCCCAAGTTAGCTACAGAGGCCAATTTTAACCAGACTGTCCAACTATCAGTCTTTTTCCCTAATTTCTTTAATGATGGAGAACGATTGTTGCATTCATTAGATGTTCATAGACAGTTAAGTTTTTACTTGCACAGGACTAAGCCCTTTCAAAAGTCAGAACAGTTATTTGTTTCCTTCTCTGTGAGTTGTCTAGGTCGGGCATTTTCAAAGGTTACTCTTACCAAGCGGATTACAGACTGTATCTCCTCCATTTATAACAAAAATGGATTGCAGCCACCTCGTCCTCCTAACTCCACTCTACCAGGTCCATGTCCACCTCATCTGCCGTTTCTTCCAGGGCTTCATTAGATGATATCTATGCTGCAGCCACTTGGTCTAAGGCTCACACATTTGAATCACATTATAAATTGGATCTTGTTTTCCAGAGCAGAGCTTTTTATGGTTCAGCTGTGTGCCAGCATATCCTTTCTTGACACCACCCAGGAGTTGTATAGATGGGGGACTCTGCCCATTCATGAAGAGGAATGAAAGAGACAACATCAGATGTATTAGTTATATACTTACCATAACTTGGTAACTGTGTTGTCTTCTTTCATTCCTCCTCACCTCCCCACCCAGCCATCCCCCTTCCTGGCACTCTAGAAGACCTGGAGAGAGTTATTTTTTGGGATATATGGTTCCTCGGTTTATTGAGCCTCTGGTTATGGAGACACACACACGCACACAATATGTATATGTATATATATATATATATATATATATATATATATATGTGTGTGTGTGTGTGTGTGTGTGTGTGTATACACACATATAACTGTATATTTTAAAATTCCTTTTATCTTTTGCTCTCTATTGTCTGTGGGCAGCAAATTTGATCTGAGGAGGTTGGTTAACGTGCAGGGCATTGTAGTTAGTGGGAGGAGCTTGAGACTTGGATCCTAGTCTGAAGAAACATGGCCGAGTCGGATCCGAGGATGGATCCGTAACCCATTCATGAGGAGGAATGAAAGAAGACAACACAGATACCAATTTATGGTAAGTACATAAATAATAAGCATGTAAACTACAGAGATTATTAACTTTATGTATTTTCTGTTGCCATTGTGTGGAACAACAGGAGCAATTCAGAGGTATTTGTCTGGACATTGATTTTTCTTTTGAGAATGCCGTACTGTTGAATGGAGGGTAACAGTTAAGAACTGGATAGTCATAGCCTGCAGACCTGCACCCACTGCAAACATTTTTTTTCAACTTTGGGTAGACTATAACATGCTAGGAGATGATTTCCAAATATGTTCTAAAATGAATGTGTAAAAGAGTGACACACAAAATGCAGCATATACTTCAGCAAAAGCAGCATGCTATCAGCCAGAAAACAAAATGTAAGAAAAAGTGTACAAGGAAAGTTTTGCAAGTGGAAGGGAGCACGTTAATTGAAATGCAGGAGCTGTTATAAATCATGGGAATCAGTGCAGTAAAGTTCCATTTCTATAAATTTATTTCCTTAATGAAAGCTACTTGCGGACTTTCTGAAGGAAAAACTGGAACTGAGTAGACTAGTCAAGCTGACCACTTCCTGCAGGAAGTATATCCTGTCCAATTTGAGACCTACCAAAAATGGAGAAATGGTCCAGTAGGAAGGGAAAAAGTACAAGGATGAAGTTTGATTACAGTTATTTGATCAAACTCGTATTTATCATAAGCCTTTTGAGTGCAAACCATACCTCTCACCCTGGAAACATCAAAAATCTGGACAAAGGCCCATAAAAAGTAGGTATAAGTGGCCAAAAATCAGGACACCGATTAACATAAAATTTGCATACATAATCATATAACCCTGCTGTATTGCCTAATGAACAGGGTTCGAAGTAATTCACTACACACTACTAAAAATTATCTGTTGTAATGTAACAAACTTTATTTCTACTTTTGAACAGAAAGTCTACTTTAATTGCATATTTGGCTAACAGAACTAGTGGCATAAAACAGTAACTAAATGGAAATAATAATTCAAAACATCACTTTAGCCATGCAATTCAACAATTCTTTAAAGCAATGCAATAAAAGTAAAAAGGTTAATACATCACCGGTTGGCACTTCATCACAGCCACCTCATCGACTGGGGAGCCCAAAGCAGTCTGGCTGAAGATTCCAAATGGGAACAGGCCCAGGCAATGCGTCCATTCCACGGAGAACTCCAAACCAGAACCCCGTGAGACCCCATCTTATATAGGATGCTTGTTTACTCAAAAATCAGACATATCCTATAACTAGAAAGTTGTTTGACTAGAGTATTCTCTTATCAAAATGTTCTCTTCTCACAGGAAAAGTACAGGCTACGTGACAGCAAACAGGGGTGGTGGCCAGTCATGCACAGATGGTTCAGTAAGCCTACCAAGTTCCCTTGATTATACTCTCTAAAATATGTAAACAACAGAATATTCTACCAAACTAGCAAGGGTGGGAATACAAGATATTAAGCTGAGTCATCATAACAATATGTATTGCTAAGCTTATTCTGACCTCCTTCCCTAAACATGTAGAAAAGAGTAGAAAAGTAGAATGTTAAGCTGATTATTAACCCATTAATAGCTGTATGTCAGTGATCAGGCTCACACATAGTCAGTAGTCAATTAGCCATATTTGTATTACACCTGCCCACTCCATTGGAATTTTGGGATTTTAAAATGAAGCTCGAAGTCATTAAATAATAATAAACAAACTTCTATCTTTAATACATTAAAGAAAATATGACATTTTGCCAAGTATGCCTGTATCCCACCAAGTAAAACAGTCAATTGAGGTACCCTGCTCTTTAGCCAACTGTCACCACACACTTAAACACACACACACACACACACACACACACACACACACACACACACACACACACACACACACACACACACACAAAGCAGGCTTCTAACTTCTTCATTAGTTTCCTTCAGTCTGCCTGCACCAAGAAGGGAGAAGGTAGGCTAACTTTTCCATGACATCTGCAGCATCTCACTGCCAAAGCCCTCTCTACTTCTTCACTTTTTCAGCTTTAAAGAATGGATGGGGAGCTCAGTATCAAAGTCAGATCCCCAAAAAGCAACCAGTGAGTTATGCAGGCACTTGTCATTTTAACTAAAATAAAAAAAGACTATTAATAAATGATACTAAATTCTGTTGTTACTCAGCTGCACTGCTGCACTCTGCTAGACAACTTATTTTTTTTTATTTTTATCCAGAGGAGCTGGGTGAAAAACTGGAAGTCAAAAATATATATTTTTTTATTTCTTCTCTGCAGTGTGCACTGATTAAGAAGAAAAGACTTTGACTCTGCAGCTCAACTGCTGCACTTTAGTAAAGAACGGCTTGGTTGCTGAGTTGCTCTAATTAATTTAAAATAAAAAACAGTCGCTCGAGAGTCATCCTCCATTGCTCCATTCGTTGACTCTGATGCAGCCACATTACCATGTGGAAAAAGTAAACAGAGAGAATACACACCCCCTCGAGCCCTCAACCAAATTCCAACAGGCTGGCAGTATGTGTCACGAAGCTGATATCTTTACACATGCCCCTGCATATGCTGACATCAGCAACAAATTCGTCAAAAAAAAAAATCTAAAAAACCCCCTGGAAATTTGTGAATTAAAGGGGCCACTCAGGAATTCGTGGCACCCCATTATTTTGGCCATAAAACCTGTAATTACTGAGGGATTCAGTATGGTTGAGAGGTATGCTGCAAGCAGACATGAAAAATGGTACTCACCAAAGTTAAATGTTATTTAAAACACCATTTGTTTCTGCAGAGACTCAGTCTCCCACAGATCTCCATGCTGTTAGTGACCCCTGTACTCCCATCTTAATTTTTCTAATTCCATATTGCTGCATTACAGGGAAAAGGGCAATTTGTTTGCTGCAGTTAAGTTTTGGGCAGCCAGGTACACTGAATTCAGGGTTGTTACAAATGGCATGAATATCTGAAATGTCTATATGATATGAAGCATTCTGGCAGTACAGTTTGTGCCCTCTAAAGCTTTCAAGAACAAATTGTTTGGGGGGGGGGCATGGCCGAGATGGCTAACTGAGAGCAGCAACTGGTGAAAGCTCTATGACTGAAAACATTTCTCTGACAGAAAATGTAATCAAAAAATTAAAAATTGGATATATTTTTTAGCTAATTGTATTCATTAATAGTCAAATAAAAGATTTATAGCATCCAGTTCTTCAAAAGCTGTAATTTTTCTGTTAGTATTTCAGCTGCTTGGTTAAGCGAGAAGAGACTTCAACAAGAGTCACTCAAAAAATGGTAGTCAGGATTCTTATGTTAAAAAAGACATCCAATCACTAATGTCTAGTATGCAGGATGTATTACTTAAAATAGACAAACTGAATACCAAAGTAGAATGTTGTAAAGAAGAGACCAGAAAGGATGGAACATTTTGAAATTCTTGTGAAGCAACAAAGGAAACAAATCAGCAGTATGGAAGAGACTTTGAATGGGCATGAGTGAAGAAGAATAACTGAAGGTGAGTCTCAGACTGAATTTCTTATAAAACAAAATAACTGGCTTATAGAAAGTTCGATGATTTAGAAAATAGACTGAGATGAAATAACATTAGAATCTGTGGTATACCTGAAAAGAATGAGATAGATAATATAATAACTAACTGGCTACATAAACCATTAAATCTACCTGAAGCTTTATCTTTTGGAACTGAAAGGGCACAGATCCCTGAGAGCACCTTCCAAGAAGAAAAACCCACCACCATGCTCAATTATAGTTAAGTTCATGCCTAGCTTAGAAAAAAATCAGTTATTGAAACAGCATGATCCAGCCCACCTATTAAAAATAGGTAAACATGTAGTCAGATTTGACAGTGATTATTCCAGTAAAGTAATGAGTAAAAGAAAATACTGTTTACCACTGATCAAGGAGCTTAAAACAATATTAAAACCACTTTGGTGTTTCCTAGAAAGATCAAATTATACCTTTTTGAAGAAACCAAATTATTTGACATGCTGGAGGAGGCATCCACTTTTGTTAACAGCAATAAAATCCTTAACTCTAGAGAAAGTGAGTGGAGCAGCATATCCTTAAAGAGACAGAGTGAGGTGAATTATTGGAAAACTGCTTTTAAAACTATAAAACCTATAAACAAGTGACTCTTATTGTCAAATTTATTTATTTATTTATTTAATTAATTTATTTGCAGTTTGTTAACCGGGAAAGTCCATTGGGCCTAGATGTGCCCTTTTTCAATGGAGGCCCTGGGAGAAAACCTCCATGTGCATATATTATTAATAGAATACAGAGAATTAATACCGGATTCAATTAAAGTTTTTGCAAATGTAAACTGATAAGAATTTAAAGTTATACATACATGCATTATTAACAAGGAAAGAGAAGTAGTACTGGACTCATGTAGAGTAAATACAAAAAAAACAGAGAAATTAAAGCAAAGTTTGTACAACTAAGATTTCATTTAAGCATTTGATGTGGTGGTTACAGTAGCAGTAAATTGATTTAGTATACAGTAGTAGTAGATTACAACAAAATGAAATGATAAGCATACTGTTATGTATGGAAAGTTAATGTAGCATAGGGTAGGGTATAGAGGGAGTAAATAGTGTGAGAGATGAGGAATGAGTAAGCATGGGAAGTATTAGGAGGAAGCAGTTGTAATGGGAGAATAGATGAAGAAAGCATAGCTAGAGTAGGTAGAGATAATGGGAGAGAGGAGATTAGGTGAAGAGGGGGAAGGGGATGAAGTTAGGAGGGATGAGAGCAGGAGCATTCCCAAGTAGAAGAGAGATAGGAATGGAGCATTATTTTAAAAGAGGAGAGGTTTTGGGTAGTGCGGATATGGGCAGGGAGGGAGTTCCATTTACATGCTAGGGAAAAAGACAAAAGAAATTGGCCAGCAGTACGTGAAGGTTTGTAAACTTTGAGGAGATTCTGATTATTGGACCTGAGAGGTCGATTGGAGGAGATGCAGAGTGAGGATGGAGGAGAGTGAGTGACAGACAGATGGCTTAAACATGAGTTTATGGGCAGTGCAGAGCTGAATGTAAGAGAGATAATTGGGGAGTTCCAGCCCGTTCAAGGAATGTAAGGTGTTACAATGATGGGAGGAGGATGTGGAGTTAGTGGCAAACTTGGAGATCTTATTGTAACAGGATGCTAGTTTGGCCTTGAGTGTGGTTTGTAGGTTGGTAAGAAGAGGGGCTTCATACATGAGAGAAGGAAGGAGGTAGGTGGTAGAGAGGGTAAGTCTGGTTGAAGAAGTAAGGTAACGATTATGGCGGTAAAGCATTCTGAGCTACTGGTGAGTTTTCTTGATGCTAGTTTGAAGGTGAGTGTCAAACTTTAGCTGTTCATCGATAATGACACCTAGGAGCTTATTATAGGGGACAATTTGGAAAGGAGTCCTATTTTGGTTAACAATAGAGAAGAAGTTCTTGTCTAATTTGGTATTTTTAGATGGGGTAAAGATCATGAGTTTTGTTTTAGATGCATTTAGAGCCAGGTGATTGTTAAGCATCGATGTCTCAGGCTGGTAGAAGGCAAACTGAGTATCATGCATGAGTTTGGGGAGAGATTCAGCAGAGCAGATGATAGTGGAGTCATCTACGTATTGGACAAGCTTGGCATTTGGGATACTAATATGGAGGTCATTAATGAAGATGTTAAAAAGTAAAGGACCCAGGATAGAAACTTGGGAGACACCTGTCAGACTGTCAAGGTAGGGGGAGGTACAGTTATTCCACTTGACTGCCTGCTGCCTATTTGTGAGGTAACTGGAAAACCAATTGATGGAAGAGGAGGAAATATTTAGATTAGAGAGCTTGGACAAGAGTAGGCTATGGGAGATGATACTGAAGGCCATGGATAGGTCTAAGAGGAGGGTAGATACAATGTTGCCAGAGTAGCGTGCCTGGTTGTTGATTTTGAGGAAAGATAGAAGGGGAGTGGTGGTACTGTGTTCAGGTCTAAATCCATGTTGTGTTGGGGTTAGAAGATTGTTGTCTAAGAGGCAGAATAAAAATTGGAGGTGAATACATTTTTCAAAGATTTTGGAGATAGGGGAGAGAACGGCTATGGGGCAGAAGTTGGAGATGTCAGAGTTGTTACCTCCT
The DNA here is from genome assembly GCF_019279795.1 of Protopterus annectens. Classification (NCBI taxonomy): domain Eukaryota; kingdom Metazoa; phylum Chordata; order Ceratodontiformes; family Protopteridae; genus Protopterus; species Protopterus annectens. The sequence continues at coordinate 32,905,715 of NC_056728.1, read as the reverse complement.
TTGTATAAGGGAATGGTAAAGGCCTTTTTCCAGAGGAGAGGTACAAAAGACTCTTGAATAGAGCGGTTAATTAGGATGCTGATAGGGAGAGCTATGCCGTCAGCAGCTGACTTGAGAAAAGCAGTTGGTAAGTTATCAGCGGCATTAGAGCAGGATTTTAAGTGTTGTAGAAGGTTTTTTATGCTGTTTATAGGAATGGGTTTAAGGGTGAAGGGACGGGGTGGTTGGCAGTGGTGGCTGAGGGAGAGGAGCTGTTGGTGGGAAATATGGATGGAGCTGTAGAGTTGTTAGGGAAAGATGAGGTGAGCTTGGCAATAGAGTCTGTGAAGGAGTTAAGTTTAGAGGCTATGCTATGATCTGGGGCATTTAGGTCAGGGCATGAGTTGTCTTTTCTGCCAAGGTTAAGGCGGGTAAATAGCTACTCCAGAATTTCTTGGGGCTGGATTGATTATTGTTTTGGAGCTTAGAATAGTAGGATTTGTGGTCAGAAGCAATTTGTTTTTTGACTGTATTGTGAAGTTGTTTATATTCAGTAAGGAGTGTGGGGGGTTTATGTTTTTGCTAGAGCTTCCATGTTTTATCATGGGTATGCATCAGGGTTATTATTTTTTTGGACAGCCAGGGGGCAGTTTTGGATTTCACTCTTTTAGTTCTAGGGGGAGCAAAGTTCTTTAGCAGGTTAGTAAATGCAGTATTAAAGAAAGGGACAGCATCGTCAAGAGGGAGAGTTTTCAATGGGTTCCAGTTCATTTGTTTGAAGCAGTCAAAGACGGATTAAGGGTCAAAACTGGTGAGAGTATGATATAGAGTATAATTATGTTGTAGGGGGAAGGGAGAGGGTGAGCAGCGTGCGGAGGCAGGGAGGTGATCACTTAGGGAGATGGGCAAGGTGCCACTATCAGATATATTACTGGTATGAGAAACAAGTATCCAGTCCAGGATACTGCCTGAGAAGTTATCTTTGTTGGGTCTGGTAGGAGAATTAATTAGCTGAGAGAAATTGTACAGGTTAATATTCTGGGTGGCATTGGTAGAGTGAATAGAGGTCCAGTTGATGTTTACATCCCCTAGGGTAATTGTTTCATTACTTATATGATGCCCGTGCCCTGGCCCAGCAATCAAGGAACCTCAATCTTCACCACTAACACCAGAGATAACGTCTCATATAGGAAAGAGGATAACAAATACACACAGTAAAGTGCAATTTCCCTTAAGAGCACACAGAGGTCACAGTCAGTCTGGGGCTGGTTGCTTCCTTGCTCTCCAGGTCCATAATAAGAATCCCCACTGGTACATCTATAGGGCCCAGATCTCAGCCTAGCTAGCAAGCTAATCTCCAGTACCCTCTCTGTCCAGCCAGTGCTTCGTGTCCCTGCCCAAGTAGCTCACACACACACACACACACACACACACACACACACACACACATACACTGAGATTAATATCTATGCATCTTTACAGACACTCCTGGGAAAGGCTGACACAGATTCTCCAGCTGTGCCCCTATACCCAGACTGTACGGTAGTAATTCCTGCCACCACCAGCTAATAATTATCAGCTACCCAAAGGCCCTTAACTAGGCAATCAAGGCTTATTAGAAGGGCTTAGTACAGGATCACTTATAAGCATGCAATGTACTCTAGAACTTAATTTATCTCTACATAAACCAGCCATAGTTGAAAAGGGTTTAAAAATATTTAATAATAAATACTAAAAACACAAGACAATACTACTACACCACAGTGCTATTCAAGAGTTCAGAGATCACACAGAAACTTAAAATAATTCAGTAGTACAGTTCTGACATAACAGAAAAACACTTAGTCTAATCTTTTCTAATTCCTAGCTATTGCTACAAGAAAACATACTTATAAATTAACTTACTTACATAGAGCATAAGCAGTGCTGAGTTGGATGTCCAAAATCAAAATGCTTACAGTCTCTCTCTGAGCAATAGTTTTTAAAATCACTAGCAAATATTTCTGCTGGGCCCTCCCAGATTACATCATTTTGACACTTAGGTTTTCCCAGTATACACATTACATCACTTTGACACTAAGCCTAAGGTTCCCAGACCAACAGGCTACATTATTTAGCAAGCTAACTTCTGCTCAGAAGCTGCAACAATAAAAGACATTTCACATGTACACTCTAGTAATTATTCCTTAAGTTAAAACAATAGAAAGAATGTGCTAGCCCAGACAGACTGACTCCAAGCTCTACAGATCAAAGGCTAGATTTGAAATAATTTTAACTTCAAAAGAAAGATTTGAAATGCTTTTTCTTACAGCAGATGGCAATGTTGCTACAATCTTGAAGTTCAGCATTTTACAGTATTTTCTTTCATTTAAGAAACAAGCCTGTATTTTACATTTATATTTACAAATGACATCTGGCTAGGCTGGCAGCCTTCACCCTTCTCTACCAGTCTTCACAAATTATATTTGAAGAGAATCAAGATAGGATATCTTCAGGTATGGGGATGTTGCTTCCAGGTGGAATATATAGGGCCACTGTAGCTATGTTTTTATAGTTATTTAATTTTAGGAGGGTGAGTGTTATTTTGACTGTGGAGAATTGAGTTATGGGGTTGGTATATGGTGTTATGGTTAGAGAGGAGGAGAAGAGTAGGGTTACTCCACCTCCTTTCATATTTTTTAAATTGCAGGACTATTATTTTCTCAAACAATAGATTTTGTTTTAAGTAAAAGGTACGTACTGAACCTGAAGCTTTCCAAACATATTAAGTATATGTTTAGGTTTTAAGCTAAAACATTTTTCATAATGAGGAATATAAAGGGTTAGCTTTACTGTTTTACTATATTTACACGGAAATACTTAATATATTTCATTTAACTAAATTTATAAGTATGTTTTTAAGTGTTAAACAAATACTTCCTGCAAGAGAATGTCATTGTTTTATAAGCAACAGAATTGGTAACTTTAAAGCTATATAAGTTAAAGATTTTATTGTATTTGTCAGCAATGCTTAGTATATGAATTGCTGGGTTAAGTGAATGTCAAATCTAAGTAATATGCTAATTAGAAGTGTTAAAGTGCTGGTAATTCTGATTTCTTTGTTCCTCTGTAACATATTCCTTTCCCAGATCATTTATGAAACAACTGACACTTAGAAAATAATCTTGAGAAGAAAAAAATGTTCCATTCCTCAGAATGTTGGATTTTTTTCCGTGTTGAGCCTAAAGAAAATCTAGGTCAGAGTCCATCACTGATATCTGTGAAAGAAGAAAAAAGCTTTCTTTTCTTTCTCTCTCAAGTATATATTCCAGAAACCTACTTTTCTTAGAATTGAAGAATTAGTAACACAAAAGCTATAGTAATGTTTAATGCTGAGATATATATAATTTGCTTACATTTTACATGTTAATAGCTTATACTGTAGTGTTATTAACTTAAACGTTGCATATTAACTGTGCATATTAATTGAAAGAAATAAAGTTAGATGTTTGTTACTGATTAGAACAGCTTAAAAGAACTAAAAGAATGAGAAACTTATAGAGGAAATTAGCAGCTGATATGTGCTGTGAGTTGTCATTGTTGCATGGTGTAGTCAAATTCTGATGTAAGCATGTAAAGCGTAGAGATCACAACAGCAATTCACAATGGCTAAAAACACAAATTCGGTTAAATAAGCAGGAATTCTTTTATACATAGTTAAGATTGATTGTAATATTAGAATTACTAAGAGTAAACATCTTATGAATAATATGCATATGCACAACGAATGCAGTATCTACTATGCAAGATTAATAAAAGAGCAGTATTAGTAAATGAAGAAATATGTACATATACTATAATCTTTAATAGAGAACTGATGATTAAATAACTCTTTGAACGGAGATTTTAGAAATACAAGCTATACAGAATAAGGCAGAGCATTAGTGGGAAAATAAGACAGAAAAATATATTTAAATAAACTGCTGTTAAGAACGATGTCTATTGTGTATACCTGCATATGACAGAAATGTGAATGTATAAGATCTCATATAATTTACATATAAAATATTTGAAAATAATCTGAAAGCTGAAATTTGAATCTTGGGTCATGTGGACTTTGAAGCTTTTTCATGTTGTATGTTATTAGATTCACTAAGACTGCTTGAAATAACTCATTTCGTAAGTCAAAGCTGAAACTTGAGTGCTATATTGCTCAATCAGTACATCAATTTTGATAGAAAGTAAAGTACATTTTTCATTATGGCTGAATCTGGGAAAGGAGAATGGGATTTCAATTGAATACTTTGATCTGATGTTGTCCTTTTCATTCTTCCTGAATGTATAGGTTCAGATCTGATCCTCAGATCTGACTTGGCATCTTATTCCAGACTTAGGATCCAGCTCTCAAGGTCCTTTTTCTACCCATAATGCACTAATGTATCCCCAAAGCCCCCAATCTCATTTACCAACATTGCGAACAGAAGTAAGTTTTCCTTAGCTCTCAAGTGATCATTGGGTTTGTGAGCGATTAAGACTTTTATTATATTGCTTTTCTAGACTATATATTCTCTACTGTCTTAATCCTCCCTTTTTCTCTCCTTATTGCTGTTTTACAATAGTAGTCTTAATATGTTTCCTCATATCCCCTTTACCCTCTTAATTAGGGTACTTCTGATTTGCCGTTGTTGGAAACTGATCTTTTTCCTGATTTTCTGGTATTTATATTAAAAAGACTTGTTGTTCTTTCTCTTTCTATTTTTATTTTGCTGTTCAATAGACACTAAATTGTGCTATCTTGCTGTAGGTGGTTTTCTGCCACCAAGTTGCAGAAACCCACAGATTTCAAAAAGTGCACTTCTTGTGGGCATAATATTACAAATTCAGATGCCCACAAGGAGTGCATGTATTATGTAGGGGCTGAACATTTGTTGACTGCATGTAAGATATGCTCTACCTTTAATCCTAGGGCCTTATGTGATCATTGCAACAAACTTATTTTAAGAGGACTTCTGCCTTCTATGTCTACTTCAGGGGCTCAACCCCCCCCCTCCAAACACAGCAAATCCGCTCCCTTGGAGCATAAGAAGCATTCCCCTCATAAGTTACCCAGGTCTTCCTTTGAGCCTCCTACAAAAACAAGAAAGTTGTTAGATCCTACATCCTCAGATCCTGAGGCTCGTCCATCATATCTGAAGACGTTGGATTCTGGACCATCTACAGCTGTCATAATCTTTAGTCCAAGTACTATACCATTGGATCCTAGACCCTCAGATCCTAAGCAGTGTTCTCTCTATAGAAACACTACTCCCGAGTACTCCATTAAACCAGTTTCTCCTACACTGCCTTCAAGGTTGCTTCAGACACCCAAGAAACACCCTAAGCCACTTCGACTTCCTCTATCAGGTCATCCAGGAGCTTGTCAGAAGTGGATGTGGATAAGATGATGCAAAAGTTTTTCAGAGCTCAGATCCAGATGGGGGTCTTACCAACTCCATCCCCTACTGGATCCTTGAGCAAACCTTCAACTTCTGCAGCCATATTTTCTCCTCCTCCGATCCATCTTATAGTTTCGGAGTCCCAGGATCCAAGATCCCCAAGGCATTCAGTGTCGGATCTGATGAAATCTTCTTCCTCCACTTCAATTTCCTTGACCGGTTCTGTTCCAGTGCCATCAGATCAGAAGGGGTCTTGGAGCCGAAGTGTTGGCATTAGGTTCAAGGGGATCGGCTCGGCTCCAATTTTGTCAGCTCCATCCCTCTCTCTCAGAGCTTTGGCGCTCAACAGTTTGGATCTGATTTTGCCCCTAAGGCTTGGATCTAGGGAGGGGTTTTCCCTGTTCCATCTGCCTTTGAGGTGGTCAAAAGGACTTTTTCTGTCCACAGAGAATGCCCTCTCAGTTGTTGGATCCAGCTCCTTTCCCCTATAGGATCCTAACTCACACAGCCCTATTCCACAGGGGCAGCCAAAATCAATGTGTCCAGCCATGGATGAACTTCTCCTCTCTTCCAAGACTTCACCTGAGCATCCCACAGAGGAGGTTCACAAAAAAATGACATGTAAAAGGAGACACATTGACTCCCTTTTGGTGTCTGTCACAGAGGATACAGATTTTTATGAAGGAGAGGGGTCCCCCAGGTCACCACCAGATGATATCTCCTTTAGAGATATCCTAGAGATCCTAAAACAGAAAAGTGGTTGGTCTTCCCAAAACCCCTCACCAGAAGAATCGGTATTTTTGGAGGCTTTTGGTTCTGGCCCATCTGTGTCTTGAGTTACCCACCCCAAAGGATGAACGTATTGATGTAGTTGCCCACCAGGCTTGGAAGGAGCCAGATACCCTTGATCCAATTCCATAGAGACCCAACAAGTTTGTGGCACTCCGCTCTGACAAACCACATTGGAGCAAAGGTGTCCTGGTAGATGGTATGGTGGTGGTAGTAACCACCAAGAACGAGCTATTGGAACAGAGCTCTACTGCCCATTGACCCAGTAGGGAGTCTAGAGTGTTGGACAGGTTTGGAAAGTGAGTTTTCACCTTGGCCACATTTGCCCTGAGGTCACTTAATTACCTGGCACATTTCACTCAACTTCAGAGAGATTTGACTAAGGAACTTTCAGATACTTTCTGAGTCCATGTCTGCTGAGGACTTAAAAAGAACATCCTCTCAAATGGCCACTCTTTTGTCCATATCCAGTGCTTCAGTGAGGTTGATCTCTCACACAGATGAAGGCACCTCACGAGCTTCCAGTTCTGGCATTGCCATAAGGAGACATGCCTGGATGTGGCTTTGCAACTTTGCAGACCCTTTTAAAATGTCTTTTATTAATGCCCCTTTGATGGCACATTCCTTTTTGGGCCATCAATTAAAGAGACACGGACCTGCAATGAGCAAGAGGGAATGACTGTATCTGCTATAGGAATCAAGTTTTCTACGCCTCAACGAACCTTTTCTAGGAATCAGAGAGGTGGCAAGATGTTGTGGTTCTGCAAATCTCAGGGTCCTTTCCAAGATCCACATGGTGACAATTCCTCCAGATGCAGAGGGGGAAATTTCAATAGCAGATGTCACCCTAGAGGCAGAGGAGGTCCACAAAATCAGTGCTATTAAGATTTTTTTCTCAGACAGGCCTTTTCAGTGCTCTTGAAGTGCTGCTTGTCTGTCCAATTCTGGAGACAGTCAGAGATAAATTGTCTTTGCATCCAGATGCCTGGACAAGTATAACACAAGCTACTTGGGTGCTAACCATAATACCCAGGGGTTATTACTTACCATTTTTACTTCTTCCTCCTCCCAAAAGGAAGACACTTCCTGACATTCCACCCAGTCATCAGAGGAAGACAGCATCACAAGAGATGCTAAAGCTGCTAGACAAAAGAGTCATCCAAAAGAGAATTTAGAACTTATTCACAGTTCTTTTTTGTGCAAAAGAAAACAGGGGACCCGTGCCCTTTTTTTGATCTAAACAGTTTAAATCAACTTGTAAAGAAAGCAAAGTTCTGAATGGTCACAGTCTAGTCCATTATGCCATTTCTTCGTAAGAATGATTGGATGTGATCTGTAGAACTTCAGGATGCGTACTATCATATCAAAATAGACAGGTGATCCAGAAGACTTCTTCACTTTCAGCTGGGAGCCAGTCACTGCCAATTTAGAGTCCTGCCCTTTGGAGTCACTCCAGAGCCCCCAGGGTATTTACCAAGTACTTGACAGTGGTGGCAGCTCACTTGAGAGTCAAAGGATTCCTGGTGTTTTCATATCTAGATGACTGGCTCCTTACTGCCCCTCCTCCAAGCATCTATTTCTATATAACAGAACTATTTGCTCCAGATTTGTAACTCTTTGGGCATAACTATAAATCATACCATGTCAAATATAAATCCAGCACAGAGCCTGGAGTTCATTGGCTAGTGACTATAAAACAAATAGTATCCTTACCTCAACATCGTATCTCTGTGATAAGGACTCAGGTTCACTTTCTCTTTACTCAGCCCCTCCATCAAGGTTAGAACTGCAAGCATTAGGTTCCATGTCAGCGGCCATTGTTTTACTTCTTTGGCATGCTTTTTATGCGGGTTCTACAATGGACAATAGCTGCACAGTGGTCCATTCTATACCAGCCACTATCCTCTCCAGTCAAACTCACCCAATTTACAGAAGACACATCAGTTGGTGGGTGCAATCTGACGATCTACATCTAGGCAGGACCTTTGTCCTTCCAGCCCCTACAGCCACAGTGACCACAGACTCTTCTCAGTTGGGGTGGGGGCATTTATTGGGAAGAATGTTCTAAGGTACATGGTCGTCTCAAGAGACCAAGTTGCATATCAACTTCCTGGAGATGGGAGTGGTCCTGTTAGCGTTGCTGGCCTTTCAAGATGCTCTTCCTTTCGGGACTATTGCAGTTCAGACCAGCAACATGTCTGTCATTTGGTACATCAAGAACCAAGGAGGAACTCAGTCTTGACCCCTTTGCAGAAAGGCCATGAGAGTGTGGGAATGGAAAGGTTCTTCAATTTAAGTGGGTAATTTATGCTACTGTTACATAAATAGGTATTATAGTTTACTATTTGGTGTATTATATTGACCTGTATGTTATATTAATTATTTGTAAGTGACTGTAGCTTTTGACTAATTTTTTGATGAATTTTTAGGTAGAGTGACAGTAAAATAGTTTGACTATTCAAAAGGCAAACTAGGAATTTTGATATCCATGGTAGTTTGTGTTTCATTAACAATATATTCAGTTACAGTTGTAGACTTGTCTTTGTTTTTGTTATTTTTGTAACTCTTAACAACTAATTTTTGAATTTTAGTAGTTTAGTTTGTAGAAAGTAAGAATTCAAAAAAAATCTGGAATGTTAAGATAGTGTTGGAAAATGGGTTACTATCAGAACAACGAAAAATCAAAAACTCGAACGGTCATATGACCGGAAAGGCAGGTAATTGAAATTGATATTGTGAGATCGTGGGACAGTGAAGATTGGAAAATTTGCCCTTTCCTCACTTTAGTGCAATCTCGGAGTTGGAATATATTTTTAGGGGGCGGTGGGGGGCACAGCCCCCCACAATAGCGATTTTGATTACCTGCGTTTTCGCTCATCTGAGCGTTTGTGATTTTGATTTTTCGTCTATGTAATATAGACCCTTGGAAAATGTATTAGAGTCTTGTGTATAATTAAATTAATATGGTATATAAATTAGTCATATTTAAATGCACAGTATGGATAATTTTAATAAATTTTCTCTTTAATGTAAATAGACTAAGTAATGGCAAGAAAAGGAAATCATTAGAGATATATGTCAAATTAAATAGAGGAGACATTATATTCTTGCAAGAGCCAGACATGGTAGATAAAGATATACAGTATTTAAATAACTTA